>NW_006800180.1:298147-430499 GCF_000485575.1 Poecilia formosa
CCGTATTTTCCGCACTATAAGGCGAGAATAAATCGAACATCGACTATTAATTAGGCGAGTTCTGAATGTAGTTGATTACACTAAGTTATATTTAGGAGTATCAGAGGTAAAAACATATATACACATTTCATTTTTTGCACTCTGTGGTTGTAAAGTGGCACATTTTGGAAAAGGTCTAGGGACATGAATACTGTCACGACGAACTGCTTGCTTAAAAATGTCTCATATAGAAAGTTGGTTACTTACGCCCGTCACTCTGAGCACTCCGTCTACAGAGGAGAAGAGGAGGTAGAGGAGTCCAACGGCCGCCAGGCGGTGCACCGTGGTACCCAGCCGTGGTCTGCACCGCAGGGAGAAACAGGGATTATTCAGCCGCAGTTCATGCGCCGGGCTCCTAGATTTTTATCTTTCACAGCAGCTGACACACCTGACTATGCCATAACCAAGACTGACTATGAGAACCAGGATTCGCGCCAGGGATCGTTTGAGCGCAGAGAGCAGCTCGGCAAAAATCACAGCTCCCAGGACTGCAAAAACAGAAACCAAAATGCAACAAGACGGACTTGGGGTGAGGGGGAAATGGAAAAACAAACACGCCCAGACCCGAGCAAACATGTCCGACCGTAGTCTCCTTTGTAGCGGATGCTCTGGTATTCGGAGTAGAAGACGGCTTTCTCCAGCATGCCGAGGATGATGACGGCGCCGATCCAGTACTGGATCCGCAGCAGATCCCTCCAGTAACAGACGCACCAGAAGAGCCAGAGCGCCCCGAACAGAACGTACACGATGCACATCACCATGAAGAACTGGGAGAGAAACGCACGCAGCTTCACTTTGAGGCCATGCAAACAGCAACCGAATGAGGTGCTGCGCTAATAAAGAAAAAAAAAGGTGAGTTATCCTTCAGGAAATAAAGATGCGTACGATCATCAGAGGCCAGTCTGCTGGGGACGAGTAGTCATGTGGTCCTTTCATCTCCACTTTCACTGAGGAGTTAAAAGGAAATCGGTCACTGGTGATATTTAAAAGCTGATTTTAGAAGGAAATTTTCTAAAAAGAAAAGTTTTACAAATAAAGTTTGGCCCTCACTTGTGAAAGCAAAGTTGAGCTGCTCTGATAAGATGTCTTCTATCTCCAAGCTGCGAGCCACAGGCTGCACCTTCACTATGAACAGGTAGGGCCCGTCCACCCAGGCTTTGGCCACCGCGCTGATTTCCTGGAAAACATCACTTAGCCTCGTCAGTGAAAATGAGCAAAAATCTTTCCAGATTTGAGAATTTTGAAACACAAGGGCACAATTTTAATTTGAAAAACATAAAAAAAAATTCTGTTTATTTAAAGGGTGCACCGATTTGAAAATCTGGGCCGAAATCGATGTGCAGCCACATCTGGATTTCAGAAATGTGAAACATAAAGCTAGGATTTTTATTAAAAAAAAAAAAAAAAAGTTCAGCTTATTAAGGGAAGCACCATTTTGAACATTTGCGCCGATGCCGATATCGATATGCAATATTCTGCTGCTATGGCCGATAATGTTACCGATATAGTATTTTTATATTTACCAATATATACATTTCCAATGTGGTGGTGTTCTCACCACCACATTGCTTCCCACAATCCTGTGCTGCATCACTATCAGTGTCCCCTTTCTGGATCACAAACAGCAACAAAATGGAAATAAACATCAGTTGTTAACATCGGCCCAGTCCTACTTATCAGGCCAATACCGATATGATAAAAAAGTTACTAAAATCGACCAATACAGATACCAATACCAATATATCGTGCATCTTTAAGTTTTCAACTACTAAACTTTGGTTTGATGTATGGTTGGGCATTTATTGTATTTTGATAAGAATTGTGATTTATTGTTGTCTCAATAAATGTCAACTATTGATGTTAAAAAAAGACTTTATTTTTATTTTCTCAACTATTTATACCGCAAGAGTATCAATAAGTATCAGTAAAATTGAAAATATGGTTAAACGCAGTTACTTTGTACAATTTAGTTAAACGTAATAAAAGGATTCCTCACCGGTTTTTCAGGCCAAGTAAAGGTCTGATTTGATGGATCACTCTGAAAGACAAAGTTACAATAAACAAAGAACACCAATAAAACCGTGCGGCCGTGTTAAACGACGCCGGAGCTTTCAGACCGATGAAACCAATCACCTTTGGACTGGACAGTGGCTGATAGGGGTTGAAGTCTGGGAAATAAACCTGCAAAAAAAAACATGTTTTTCAAACGTGTTCAGGTACCGCAGGTGTTACCGAAAGCGAATACGTTTTGTCAGCTTTTACCTTCGGGGTGAAAAGGTAGGAGCAGTTCTCAAAGTACATGTAGCCCTGAGTGTAGAAGCCGCTCCAACCGTCTTTCAACATGTGGTCCATGCCGAACATGTTCATCGCTTTGTTGTCCTTCAAAAAACAAACAAAAACAAAAACATAACTGGATTTCATCTGCAGTTACGATTTACTAAACAGGGTGACGCTTTCAGAAAACATACTCCGATCCGTATATTTGCACATTTGCTTATTAATCGCATGACAAATCAAGATGAGTTCAATAATTTCCATTCTGATGTTCAATATTTTTTGAAGGGAAATTTTGTTCACGCAGACATCATAATCCATTTCATTTACGGTTTTAGTTGTGTGGTTCTTATATCAGTTTAATTCATTGTTTTGGTCGCCATGTCTTATTTTGGATTAGAGATGCACCAATATAACAATTCGGGTTTGATGTCGATATCCGATATTAGCATTACTGTTACTATCTCTACTGTTTCAGCACCAGACCAAGCAGAAACGGATGGCAACAAGATGAAAATAAATATTGGTTGTTCATATCAGCCCAGTTTCATTTATCGGACCGATCCCATAAAAAATGATTTTCATTTGATATCGATGCTAGCACCGATAAATCGTGCTTCCCTATTTTGGATATTTAAAATATCGCCCACTTCCAGTGTGAAATGTTCTTTATAAAATTAAAGTTTATTGGTGTTTGAGAGGATGAACTTGCATTATTATACCATTATCAATACATTACTTTAAAATGGTCTCAAAATTACAATGTTGTACTTTATCGTAATAACTGCAGGGACAATTTATCGTCTGGCAAAACTGATCGGTGACAGGCCTATTTGTGCGTTGAAAGCATAATAAAAAAGAGCAGGAATGTAATTTGAACCAAGAAAACCTGAAAATGACATCAAAACATTTCCTGGGTTTGTTGGGGGGAGTGGTGGCTATGAAGTCTAGCAGCTACGCTGAGTAGAAAGACCAAACATCAACAAACAGAAGCACCGCTCACTGGGGTGTTGAAGACCTCATTGTAGCAAACGGACGAGCGCAGGTACCAGCTGATGTTAAAGGCCAGAAATTTTTCACATGACCCCATGTTGTTCAGAACTGCACAGAGGAGAGCAAACAGGATCATCAGACACAATAGGGAGCAAAAGCTCACAGTTTTAAACGACTTTCACAGATTATGTTATCAAGAGGAATGTGAGGTGGGGTGAGGTTACACAACGACCTTGAGCTCCGTAGGTCAAAGAAAAACCTGTCAGTGAAAAAAAATGCCCAGGCACAAAGAAAAGTGGCCATGATACAAGAATAAAACCGAGGCTACAGAGAAACACATGTTTTGATGCGAGTACTTACACCTCATAAAGATGGTGGTGTTGGCGTACAGCGTCTTCCGAAACACAGCGTCCTGTGTCTGAAAGCACAACACAGACAGCAACTGATGAGACTTTATCTGACGCAGCAACTCGTCTTTTCTTCCCTTTTCTGGACCTCTATGAGGAAGCCAGTGACAGTCCGGCGCTGAACCGCCTGGCAGTGTCTGGTTTTGCCGATTACGGATTCCACCATTAATGCATCCTTTTCTAATGCCAGTTAGAAAATTCAGGGTAATTTACAAATATACAGATACAACTTTCCAGATGCGTATTGATACTGTTCAATTTTTGGATCGAAGGAAGGAAAGAAGAGAAGAAAGAAAGAGAGGAATCAAGAAAGAAAAATAGAAAGAAAGCTGTGAGGAAGGGTGAAAGGAACGAAGGAAGGGAAGGAGAAAAGGAGGATGAAATTAATTAAGGAACAAAGGGTGCAAGGAAGGATGGAAGGAAAGAAATAAGCCTTCCTTCCTTCTTTTGTTTATCATAGAGAAAATAGATTATTTTCATAAAAATCATTTGCAGTGATATCGCTAAATTGTATGTAATATTGGCAAATTCCCAAAATTGACACAGGGGTCGGGATTGTTGCTTTTGCTGTTGGAGTTTTTCCACTGTCGTCTCCATGACAGCGCAACAAATACAAAAACAAACATATTTGAAACTACTATTTAATTCAATTATTGTATGTTTTTAAGAGCTACAGCTGCCACATTTAATCTAACTGGAGTTGAGATTAAGTAGATTTGATGGTTCTTAAAATTCTCCTTTGTGACCTTTATTATTATTTACATAAAAACAACGAAATATCATGACAAGAGCTTGTTCCATGTAGTCCATTCCTAACATTATGGATAACTGGATTAATTTCCTGGTGAATGAGCAAAAAAATGAATGGACTGATGGAATTAAATCTTGGAATTCAAGTTTATCTCTACATCTATTTATTTCGCCTATGGCACAACGGTTAGCATCCCTGAATTTAAGAATACCTTAACAGCAATTATTATTGCTGGCAGGCGTACATCTTTAAAAATATATATATTTTTTTTCATTAAAAGCTGCCTTAACAGTCCAGGAGACAGCCTGCCTTTAGTTTGTTACAGACATTTTGGATTCTATCGAAGGAAAATTCCGGGTATTTAAAAAAATGACAAGAACATCAGCAGTCATGTATCATTAGCCTTGCTGACAGCAGCTGGACCTCTCATCCGGAGGAGCGCTTTGCTAGTGGCTAGTTAGCAGCCTTAGCTACCAGCTGCTGAACATTTAGCACGAGCCTGGGCTTTCTCCGTAGAAACGCTCACACCGAAGGTAAAACACTGACCGAGTTGATGTTTACGCTCCATACTGAGACCTCCGCCGCCCTTCCGAGGTGAAAACCGAACGCTAAGACCACCAAACACAAGCGATGAAACTGGACATCTAGCATCTTGCAGAAATGCACTGCAGGTAAGGTGGACTTGCATCCGCCTCCAGGTCCGGCTGGGCGATTTTCCCCTGTAACTTACGCAACCGCCACAAGAGGGAGACAGAGGTCATTAAACAATTCCATATTTTGCCATAAGGTGGATTTCGAACTTGTTTGATTTGAATAATAACAAACGAGAGCTATTTATTCAAACAAAAATGGAAATATTATTCTTGTATGTATGTATGTATGTATGTATGTATGTATGTATGTATGTATGTATGTATGTATGTTAAATTAGTTAATTTACAATTATGTATTGAAGTGATGATTAAAAACAGAAAAATGCGATTTGAAACACGCAACCCAAGAATAATAGTTTTTTTTTTCTTACAACATAGCGGAACTTTAGCGTTAATGAAATTTTTATAGACGTAGAATAGTTTCCGATGTCATTTTATGCCTCTTATGGTGCATTTTATGTACTAATATTTGTATTAAATATTTTTTTTACTAAATAAAAAAAGTAATATGTTTCCTTGCGGTTTTTTTGTTGTTGATGTTGTTGCTACAATATGTTTTTACTGCCAAGCTTGCCACTCACAATATGGCGGAGTCGCTACGCATCCACTGACACGACGTAGGATTTCGTTTTATTTTGAAAATCCTCACCGTGCGTTGGATTTTTGTTGCGGATTTGACGCACTCACTTCCTTCTTCTACACGCTCAGCCTTCAGCTGTCAATAGGAACACGTTAACTCATAAAAAACCAGTCATTGTGTTTCACTGAAGGAGAAAGGACCACAGTAAACAGCTGCTGTTTCTGTCCGAGTTTGCTTGAAATGGCGGCAAAGAGCGAACCTATTATTAGGTATTTGCATGTTGCTTCATGTTATGTCTGTCCTGCAACTTGACCTTTGGCATATTTTGATGAATAAAACTGAATGGAGAAAGTTTAGATTTGCACATTTAATGCTTTCTATTAAATGAAAAGTATATGGGTATACTAATTCACTAGATTTTAGGTTTATTTACTTTTTTTATTCACCAATTTTGCATGTAATTTTTTAATAGCTGAATAATAAGTGTAGTCTTTTCTTTTATAACTGGGTTTCAGTGTTGTCCCTAATGATGAGGGGAAGGAGAAATTCAAAAAAAGTGAGAATGTTGCTTTTTACAGGTATGTATACAATATTTTTAATGTGACTTTTTGATTGAGAAAGATCCATGCGCTTATAAATTTTGATCTACTTTTGAGGCGACAGATCCAGGGTCCAAACCTGAAATACCGACTTCTTTTGGATTCCCTTGTCCTCACGGAGAAGGGCGCACGTTTTGAGCTTTTGGAAGATGGCACAAAGGTTGGTTTACTGAAACTCAACAGGAAAAATTATCCATGTTTTTTTTTTCCACATTACATATACTTTATATTGGGGGTAATTTACTCAATTTACAAAGCAGAGCCAGGATTAGTCCAGCGATAAACCTGAGGGACAAAACATTTTCATAAAAAGGATGTCAACATCAAAACTTAACTTTTTTTTAAATTAACAATACAAAAGCAGATGAGCCCGACTGCGTCCGCATCAGCATCAAGGGTCAAGTGGTTGTCGACAATTGTACCAAGATATTTCCAATGTTGCACATCTACTGTGCTGTTTATGTTTAATCATTCTTTAGGAAACCTAACCTCTGGCTGAGGGAAGCCATTTATCTGATAAGGAAAAGGGAAAAGTTATTTTTGTACTTCATAAAAATTTATGGCACTTCCCAACAGACTAAAGGTTGCTTTTAAAATAACCCTACGCTTGGGTAAAATACTGATGATCAAATTGGTTTTTATTAGTTTAAAACTTTGACAAAAACATGAAAGGACTTGTCTCTTTGTCATCTTGTCTTGAATTTCTGTCTTTCTGTGAAAGTAATTCAAGAAGGAAGGAAATCCTTTTAAGAAATTGTATGAATTTCTCGGTGGAAATTCTTGAAATTTCACTCATTCTTCATGTGATGTAGATATTTTTTGATGACATTTATACAGTTGTATCTCTTTGATATAATTTCTCTCTGCCTCTTTGGTCTTTATCAGAAGATCCTTACCCTTCCATCCAAATAAACAATTTTCTTCATGAACCATTTTTTTTATCCACAGACCAGACTGCTTCTTTCTTTGACACCTTGCAAAAACGACACCGTAAGGATTGTAATAGACGAGATCTGGCCCATCAAAACTCGTTACAGAATTCCAGATGTGTTGACCGGGGAACCTCCAAGTGAACAGTAAGAGCTACCGAACTTCCAATATCCTCTTGTTCCGATTATATTCAGCATTTCTGCATACGAGCATCACTGGAAATTCACCGTTTTCTTTTTTGCAGGTTGAGAGTGGAGAGCAAGACTAAGGACTCCGTCACCCTGTCCTGGTCTTCAGGACGATACCAGGTCAGAGTGTGGCACTTCCCTTTCAGGCTGGAGGTTTTGTGTGATCAGGAAGTGATCGTCACCTTCAACTCCAAGGACAAACTGTGGTTTGAAAGCTTGCAGAATAAACCCAGGTGAAGTTGTAAGACAATCTTTTCATTCTAACAAAGATGGTGGTCCTATAATTATTTAAGATGTCTTTTTTGTTGTTGTTTTTGTATTATTTTTATTTTTATTTTTTTTTAACCTGGCATCATCACAACGTAGTAAGGTGAGGAAATAAGAAAACTCAAAGTGCAAATTCAGGCTGCTCTTTATGAAAACTTCATTTGGTCTTTTGGTTGCTTTCTGCTTCTGTTTCAGCTTGAAGAGGACAAGAACTCACTGTGGAGGGAGACTTTTAGGAACTTTGAGGACATCAAAGCAAACGGTTTGCACCCACTTTGGGTTTTATTTCATTCTTTTTTGTTTTCTTCTCTATTTGTATTCCAAAACTTTCATTAACCCTTCAATCTTTTCACGGTTGTCACGTAGCAACGACAAACTTTGATGTGTTAGTGACCGAAACACAGCAGTGTACTGCAGTTACAGCTGTAGGTTGTAGTCTTCTTTTTTCTCACGATTGTGTCCTCTATACCACATGCAGACCCGTTGCTATAGCAACTGATTGACAACAATGTTACTAGTGTCAGGATTTAACACCAAAAAACACGCAAAATGTTTCCCATGCAAAGAACAGAACATTCACTCAGCTACAGTTTTATCTTTTCAGGATTGATGTTTATTTTGTGGTTATTAAAGTGATTATTAATAATTAATCACTGTACTAATCTACCAAATTAGATCATTTAAACACCTGCTCCAGTGATGATCTGTCAGAGAGTTGGAGTGTGTGTCACCTCTTTTCTTTTTAACTGAACTGATACACACCTAATTCCACAGCACATCTACATTAAGGTTGTCAAAGTCAAGCTAGCATAACTGACCTGAAGTAAGTAAGGGGGGATTTTTATTTTAAAAAAGTAAGACCAAACCTTCAAAGTTACATTCTACTTTGTGTTGATCTATCACATAAAATCCCCTCAAAGTAAATAAATGTTTGAGGCTAAAACTCAACAAATGTGAAAAAGTTCAAGACATCGACTGATTCTCGAGTTTGTACCCCTTTGGTAACCAACTGCTTGCTTTTGGGGTTTCATCTTTATTACGACAACAAATCCTGAATGTTGATTTAGTTATTTAAGTACTCTATTTTTATTTTTTCCAGGTCCCAGCAGCCTCGGCGCAGACTTCTGCCTTCACGGGTTCCAGCATGTCTACGGTCTGCCGCAGCACGCAGACAGGCTGCGGCTCAGAGACACCAGGTGATCACGTCTCACATCGTCAGTGTCGTCACTTCAACTGTGACATCAACGATGTATTTCCTCCTGCAGCGATGGCGAACCTTATCGGTTATACAACCTGGACGTGTTCGCCGCCGACTTGTACTGCCGGCTCGGTTTGTACGGATCTGTGCCGCTGATAGTGGCTCACAAACCGGACAGGACCGTTGGCGTGTTCTGGCTGAACGCGTCGGACACGTTCATAAACATCCAGTACTCCCCATCCGACCCTCAGGTAAGCTTTTCTCAGTGAGATGAGAATGTTTTTTTTTTCTATAATTGCTTATTTTTCAAGGAGGAGAAGCAACATTATACAGCTTTCATGTTCAAGAATAATTACACTTACCCTGCTACCTGCACATTGTAGTTCCAGTTATAATTTTTCCTCATTAATTACCGTTTTTATTTATTTCATTTTAGTTAAGTATAACAACCTTTGTGAATGCCATCTGGTTAAAAATTTAAAATTTTCCCCAAAACAAAAAAGGCAGTGAAGGATTTTATCAAACTTTTCGCAATGCACTGCAACTTTTTCATGTGCAAAATGATTTCCAGTGCCAAACTCTCCGTCTCGCAGGGCGGTGAAACGCCTCCGGTGAAGAAGCGGCGGCTGCGGCCTCAGACCGACGTCCACTGGCTCTCGGAGAGCGGCGTGATCGACTGCATGATTCTGCTCGGGCCCGCGCCCCGGCAGCTCTTCAAGCAGTACGCTCAGCTCACAGGTGCGCAAGTGGTTGTTAATTTATTGGAACATTTCGCGCATCTAAAAAAATAAAATAAAATTAAAAAAAATCACTTCTTGTTATCTTGCCATTTAGGATACCAAGCCATGCCGCCGCTGTTTTCCCTCGGTTACCACCAGTGCCGCTGGAACTACAACGATGAGGCCGACGTGAAGGCCGTGGACGCCGGGTTCGATCGCCACAAGATCCCGTACGACGTCATCTGGCTGGACATCGAGCACACGGACGGGAAGCGCTACTTCACCTGGGACCCCGCTCTGTTTCCCAAACCGGTGGCTCTGCAGCAACATCTGGAGAAGAAGAAGCGGAAGGTCGGTTGCAAAAATTTGCACAATTTACTGAATTTTCCTTTTGCTTTGAACCTTTTTTTGTTTGTTTGTTTGTTTGAATTTCAGATGGTTGTGATAAGTGATCCGCATATTAAGGTCGACCCTGATTGGCCGCTCTACCGTGAGGCCAGAGATGGAGGGCATTTTGTTAAGGACAGAGAGGGGCAGATCTTTCAGGGAACATGCTGGCCAGGTGATGCCTGACCAAAAACTGCACCAACCTCTGAACACTTTGAAGAAAGAAGAAAAAGCCCAGAAAAATCCTAATTGCAGATTGTCTTTGCCTTTCTCACAGGCGAGTCGTCCTATCTTGACTTCAGTTGTCCTGAAACCCGAGCGTGGTACTCCAGGTGCTACAGCTTTGATAAATACAAGGTAATGATCAACAGAGAAAGTTTGGCTTATGATCAGGAGAAAAACACGAGACTTTAATTATGGGTCTGTTTAATACCTGCTCATTTTCAAAAGGTACTTTTAACTGACAAACAAAACCCACCTGGACGTGTATTCTGATTTATTGAATATGACTGCATAGAAGAGAATTGGTGATGCTACGGGCTTCTGATTTTTCCAAAATTCCCCAAGAACGTTGTTGGAGTTCACAGCATCATGAGTTCTTTTACAAGCCAGAAAATCCAAAAAATATATATTTTTATTTCAAAATGCATGATTGGGTTTCTCAGCAGGTATTTTCAAATATGATGGCAATTCCACACAGAAATGGGTTCAAAGACTTGGGTTGCATTCACACCAGCCATGTTTAATCCGCTTTAATCAAACTCTAGTTTGTTTGTCTAGAAAGTCCGGTTCGTTTTTGAAGGTGTGAACACACAACCAAACTCTGGTCTGCCTAAAGACCCTGGTCTCGGTTTGGTCGCAGTGAACTCTGGCGCAGTTTGAATGCAAGCGGACCAGAGATCGCTCCAAAAGCAGGAAGTGGACTACAGCGCAGGGCTTTCTGGGTCAGTAGAGTCAAAATAAATGCGCAAGTCTAGCACTACAGGGAAAAATGGCTGGTGTTTCACCATAGACAAAAATAGAAACCCTACAACCGCTAAAATCTGATGCTACTCCACTGTTGTTTACATTTTGTGAAGGGGAAAGTTGCGCTGATCTTCTTTGGAAATTTTCGCGCCGTTTCTTCCAGTCGTTCTTGGCGCAACACCACCACGGGCAAGGAGGTGAATTGGTTTGAATCGTTTGACACAGTGCAGTGAGAAAGCGAACCAAACCGAAAATGTAAAATATTATCAGAGAAGAATTAACGCTATCAACGGGCAAAATAATACAACCAAGAAGCAAAAACAAAAAAATAACGCTCACTGACTCGACCACATATTGTGATCCTGTGTGTCATGAAGGGATCGACGCCGTCGCTGTTTGTGTGGAATGACATGAACGAGCCATCCGTCTTCAACGGGCCAGAACAGACGATGCCGAAGGACGCGGTGCACCACGGAGGCTGGGAGCATCGGGAGCTGCACAACCTGTATGGCTTCTATCAGGTCCGCAGGTCTTCTCTCCTAAGCTACATTCACTAACATTTACTATTTAAGCTAAATCGTGTCATTGCGCGCTCTTGCAGCACATGGCCACGGCGGACGGTCTGACGTCCCGCTCAGGAGGCTCCGAGAGGCCATTTGTTCTCACACGCTCGTTCTTTGCTGGGTCACAGAGGCTGGGTGAGGGACTCAAACTGGATGCATTTTTTAGACTTTGTGTCTCATGAACCCAGAACCAGACTTTTTTTGCTTTCATGTCGAATGCAGGCGCAATATGGACCGGCGACAACGTAGCCACCTGGGAGTATCTGAAGATTTCACTGCCAATGGTTTTGACCCTGAACCTGACAGGCATTGCATTTTGTGGAGGTAAGCCTTGGTTTTACTGCTTAAATTATGCATGTTAATGTAAAAAAAAAAGGAAAAAAAAAGAAGAGTTTTTGACAAATCTGTGTGCACATTTTTGCAGCCATTCTGTTACTTCAAAGAAATCTCATTACTTTGTGCATCGGTTGCATTTCTTTTAGGGGTGGGCATTTATCGCATCGCTTATTATTTATAGTGATAATTTTCTTAGCGTGATAAGAATTTTGATTTATCAATGTCACGATAAATTTTAATTAATGATGTTTTAACCCCCCCAAAACTGTCCGTGTTATCCAGATTGAAAAACTGTAATTTGTAAAAGCACTAAAACCACAAGACAAATATAATAGTTTTTATTTGCTGCTCAACAATAAACAAAGCAGAATGAGTTTAATTAAACAGATAAAGAAGTCAGTGTTTTGCAGGAAAGGTAAGTTTAAATAATTGTAGAGCTAAAACTTAAAAAGAGAAAGGCATACAGTTGTAAAAATCTTTTGATTGAGGATGAAAGTAAATAAATACTCAACCTATTCTCAGCAATAAGAGCAAGAATTGGCTCACTGTTTCTTTAAAAATGTTTGCTATACTAAGCCAGGTCCAATTAATTAATTAAGAGTAGATTTGATTTCTCTAAAATCAGTTTTTACACTTAATATCTACCATTGCAAGAAGATTTTAATGAATTAGTAATAATTTCCCTCTAATTAATGATTATGATTAATGTTTTTTTTGTGTGTGTTCCAGCTGATGTCGGTGGGTTTGTTAAGGATCCAGATCCAGAGTTGTTGGTGCGCTGGTACCAGGCAGGAGCTCTGCTGCCGTTCTTCCGCGGCCACTCCGCAAACGACACAAAGCGGCGGGAGCCTTGGCTTTTTGGGGAAGAGGTCACCGCGGCGATACGCACCGCCATCCAGCAACGGTAAAAAAAACAAAACAAAAAAAAAACATCTGAGCAATTTTTTAGATGTATTTAATGCTTAAAATTCCACAATTTTCCAGTCTTTTTGAGATGTTTTTTTAAACTTAAATGTTATTTTTAATATCCTTCAAAGGTATTTGGCAAAACCTAATCTAAAATTAGTGGAAAATGTATTAAAACAGGAATTACTTTGTCACTCCTCTGCTTCCAGGTACTGCTTTTTGCCGTTCTGGTACACTCTCTTCCACTTCGCTCACACCTCTGGTATGCCTCCAGTCAGGTTAGTGATGCTGCCCTCTGCTGTTCACCTACAGAAATACAGCTAAAAACGTGCTGCGTCTGCGATCTGCTGCAACCTGCAGCTCAAGAGCCAGAAGTGACTCTAGGGACCCTCCACTCCACAATGGCTCTTGATTGACTAAAATATATTTAATAATATGATAACACAAGATGGTTTTAGCATTTTTTTTTCAAGAAATAACTGCATTGAATCTCCACTTTTTAAATTTATTATTGCCATTCAGTTCAAAATTTTGTGCTTTTGTGTTTTTTTCTTTTTGCACAAATATTAAGTATTCATTCTCTCTTTACAGTTTTTATGTGTTTTTTTTTTCACATTTCTGTCTCTAAACAAGTTTTATTTATCTGAACTGAGTGCAAATATGGCTCTTTGGATTACTTTTACTGGGATTAGATTTATTATTCGTGCCAATCTGCACAAAAACGTAAAACATTCACTCTCTTGCAGACCTCTTTGGGTGGAGTTCCCAGAAGAGGAGAGCGCCTTCACCGAGGACAACCAGTACATGATTGGTGATGAACACTTCTTCGATTCACTTCTCCATATTGAAATATTACACATTTGTTTTTTTCTGAAGTTAGTTGTTTTTGTCTCACTTAGGGGGAGCCCTGCTCGCCTGTCCTGTGACGGAACAAGGCGCTCAGACAGTCAAAGTCTTACTTCCCGGCTCTGATGAGGTAAAGGCGTTTATAACTGTAACCGTTTATGAATATGGGACATTAAAGATTTCCTTCTGTCATAGATTTGGTACGACATCAGCTCTGCAAAGGCGTACAAAGGAGGAAAGAGTTTGAGTCTTCCTGTCAACCTGGACACAGTAAGCTTTTCCGTGGTTTAAATGGCATACACCGTTTTCTCACTGTTGTCGAATTCAGGAAACAGATTGTACTAGAAGCCTAACCCGAAAGATCAAATCTTGCTCCAGTTAAATGTGTTTACAGCTAAGTTTACTTTTGGCAGGTTCCAGTGTTTCAGCGGGGCGGCTCGGTGGTCTGCAGGTCAACGGGAAGCGGCACCTGTACGGCCGACTACCAGAAGCTACCTCTAGATGTCACTGTGGGCCTAAACTCCCAGGTAGCAACTCAGACCTGATGCAACAGTAGCAGCTTAGACCAGATAGATTTAAAACAGCTATTCCCAAAAACATCAAATATTAGTAAACATACAGTAAATGCTAATATTTACTGTACACCAAAATGTTAATGCTACTCTATTCTACTTTATGATATCAAATCTACTATAGTACATAATCACATATTTGTCTCAAGAGTCCTCTAAAACTATGGATAGTGAAAGTCTACATGGTTAAAGTTCTTGCTCTTGAATGTCAGAATTTTTTTTTTAAACTATCAGACAAATTTTGAAACATCGGTGTGGAAAAGCAATGAATTTTTGAGAGAGCTGATTTGCAGGAGCCCCACAAATTAATATCAGCAAATTATGCGGATATTTTCTCACCTTTCTCAATCAATGAAGTATTTCTGAATTGAATTGAATCAGCTTTAGCGCGTGTAGTAACAGTGTGGCTCTTCTGATCTGTGTGTTTTTCAGAACAAAACCGAATTTTATGACCAATACTTAAAGATTTGCCATATTTCAGAAGTGTCCTCCATAAACAGACAAGATGTGTTTTCAGCTAAACCTTAGAGAGTTTGCTAGCATCCTTGTGTTTTGACATGGAACATTTCTACCCGTGTTGCTCCTCAACGTTCAGGCCAGTGCAGACGGAGAGCTGTACCTGGACGACGGCCACTCCTTCGAGTACCGTGACAAAAAAGCCTTCTCCCTGCGGCGGTTCAGCATGGCGTCGGGCCGTCTTCTCTGTCGGTGAGTCACGCTGCTGAAAACGTGAAAATTCTCAAGTTGAGGTTGGGAAAATCTGCTGCTGCTGACTCAACGCGGACCGGTTTGACGTTTGCTGTTGCGGTTGCTTCTCCCAGTTCGGCCAGTGAAGAGGGGAGGTTTGACTGTGACAACGTCGTTCAGTCCGTTTCCATCATGGGAGTGAAGAGCAAGCCGACCACGGTGAACGTCCACGTCCCAGGTGAGGACGTCCACGAAATGAGCACATTTAACTCGTACCGAAAGAAGTTTGAGTGTTTCAAGGGAAGATTTGTAAGTTTTACAGCACATCGGATTATAATACATGATGAAACCGAGCAAATAACGATGTGAAAACCAAATAAGGTTCCTTTGTTTTGAACATCGTTAAATTTAATGATGGTTGTTTCGGCTGCTCTCTGCGCAGCTCTTCTCCAGCAGAGAAGTCCACACAGCAAAAACACAGAATCTTACCAAGTATTTCTGGTTTAGTTTCTAGTGCAAATATCTTAGCTTTGTCTCATTTCAAGTCTACTAACTTACAAGTAACTTTTCAGCAAGATATAGGAGCTTGTTTTAAGTGAATAACTCTTTGAAAAAGTACTAGCTATAAGTGAAATAACCTGCCAGTGGAACAAGACATTTTTTTCCATATTATAACTTAAAATGTCTTGTTCCACAGGCAGATTATTTAACTTATAGCTAGTAATTTTTAATCACTATTAAGGAATTATTGACAGGTTTTTTCTTATTCAAGGGTACTAAAATATTTGCACTAGAAACTAGACCAAAAACATTTTATCTGTATCTGAGACTGGAAAAAATGTGAATTTTGAGACTTTCTATTTGTTACATTCTTGCAAAATTGATCATCTCTCTAAATCAGTGATCAAGAGTGCTATATTTCTGATCGAACCTTCCCAGGCAGAGCAACTGGAGTCATGTTGAAGTAAAAAAAAGAAAAGAAAAGAAAAAAAGAGGATAAATAAATAAATAGTTTACTTTGTGTATCTGCAGTAGCCTTACACCACCACAGGGGGCTCTGATCCTTCCCATGCCTGCCATTAACTGTGTTTTTATTACAAATGTGGCCAAAACTTTGTCAATATTCCACTAAAAAAACCCACACATTTCCCAATTGTGGTGTTTCAATTAAATAAGAAATACAATGAAACTCACACGTGGATGAGTTTGTTCACGCGATAAGTGATTAAAGAACATGCCACGCCATCATCCTCCTACCACTTCCTGTCGTCTTCTTTGTGGTTTCCACCAGTAGTAACATCTGGTTGTTGATTATGTGACTCGTCTGATGTGGAAAAAAAGTGCTTTCATGGCAGTTTTGCAAAAAACACCAATTTCGATACAGTTTAAATAAAAAAAACTCATCATAGCACAAAAATATTTTAGTGAAAAAGGTTAACTTTTTTGAAATTGCCGCGTTTCAATTAACCAAATTCATTTTCAGGATTCCAATTAGCGCAGTCATACGGTCAATGGAAACAGCTATTGTTAAGTCAGTTTTGTAAGCTTCTTGCCTTAAAAGTTGCTTTAATTTAAAGCTAAGCAAGCCTTGTTCTGATCTTCTCACCAGGTGCTAAATCCATCTCTGCTTCCTTTGAGTTCCTGGAAGCCTGCTGCAAGCTCAGACTGAACAACCTGAACGTCAGAGCGACGACGGACTGGGACATACAAATCAACTGATCCTGGAGAAATCCCTGACTGCTTTTCCTTTGGCACTGATTGCGTATTCCCGCAATGGGAACAGTCAGGAATACGATGGTTGCTAATTTTATCAGTTGAATGGGACAATATTTGACCTAATGAATGTGATTGCTTGGACTGATTAACTGTTTTGTTGCTAATGGAGCTGCAGACAAATATCAACAAGGTGTGGGCGATTTTACATTACTGTAATCATTTTAACTCTTTTTGTGTTCAGATTTTGACTTGTGAAGTCATTTTCAAATCAAAGTTTTTTCCTTAAACTGCTCCTTGTTTTAGTTCAGAAGCTAAATCTACTGTCTCCTGCAAAAATCCTCCACCTTACTGGAATGTTATCATGTTTAAAATTTCAAACTTGACTAGAATGTAAAGGGGGTTTTGTGAAATATGAACACAACGTAGCACATAATGCGAAGAGGAAGGTAAATGATATATAGTTTTGAATCATGGTTCAGTCAAAGTCCAGATAGAGCTTATTGAGAATGAGCTGCAGAGTGATGAAAGTGACAGGTGAGAAAGAGAGAAGAAAATAGGCATACATGGCAGCTAATATTGAACATCGCAATATTTACTAACAAGATTTTCTGATATTTTACAGCTCTTTAATCAGAATAACTTTCCAATAAAGATAGAAAACACATACTTGTAGGATTCACAAAAAGAGGTAAGATCAGTCCAGGTTAATCTTTAAGAAGATGGCAGGAAAGCAGCATAATTTAAGGCATCATCTGTTGAAAATTGTTTCTTTTTGGTTCCTTATATCCTGTTCTTTCCACTTTAAGAATTAAGAGAAGAATTAAGACGTTTAATTCGGATGTTTTTTTCTGATAATTTTGGCTCTAATCTCAGAATTTTAACTTTTTTCTCAGAATTCTGACTTTAACCTTCTGAGATAAAAAGTCAGAATTAGTTTTTTCAGTGACCCTAAACCTCTTCCACACAAAAAAGGGAATCGGTTCAAGAGAATAAAAAAAATGGTAAGGTAGTGTACACTTATCCTGACAAGCTGAGATGTCAGACAATGAGCTTTAACCAAACTTTAACTCATACTGATGAATGACTCTTTAATGTCAGAGTGCCAGAGATCTTTTTAGTAAAATCTATCTAATTTGTACTACAATCCAATCTTCAAGTCTCAGACTTCCTTCTTAGTCAAAACGCAAAGTAAAACAATGATATTCCAATGAACAAGTCTGCTTTGTGTTATTATTACCATGACGACTTTTCCAACATTTCCGTTATCAACATGTGTTATCTGGTACAGTGACGAAACTTTAAAGAGAATATAACACGGGTGTTGCTGCCCGTCACAGCGTCAGCCTGCTCCGGTTGTGCTGAGGCTGCTCAACGCTGAGCTCCATTGAGAAGAGGTTTAAAGGGCTTGAATGCCTTCTGCTGAGGCAGGGCATCCACCAGCCGCTCTTTCCATGCCCTCTGGCCTTTGTGTCACCCAACAATGATGGCAGGGCGAGCGTCGGCCAATGGGAACGCAACAAAACAGCTGTTGATGTGGCCCGTGAGTTTGTGGCGTTTGTGCGTCCAGGTGAATGGCCGCCCAAAGGTGAACGTTTCTTTCACGCCGCGTGTGACGAAGGGGACCGGGGGGAGACGTCACGCAGAGGAACAGCCAATCGGATAATAGCCGTTTGGATTTATGCCAGGGTCTTTTTGGCTTGTAAGACTTTCGTACAGGTGACCAGGGCCAGTTTTTTTTCCTCCCCCCTCACAAAAAAATTGAAGGTCTGCCGAGTGGAGATGCCATACACGCCATCTGGCTTTTTCTGCGACCGGTTGATCCGGGAACGAGAACGGAGAGACGGGGAAGGGTCCCTGAACAAGCCCATCCGGTTTAACGGCCAGGACTACAACACCCTGAGACAGGACTACCTGCAGAGGAAGACTCTGTTTGAGGATGAAGCTTTCCCCGCCACAGTGGAGTCTCTGGGCTTCAAGGAGCTCGGACACAAGTCCAACAAGGTCAAGAACATCGTCTGGAAGAGGCCTAAGGTAGGTTGGGTTGGCAGGCGGAAGGGCAATCTCACAAAGTTGAAAATAAGATGGGGTGGCCCACATTTGGGAGGTAGGACATGATTTTTTTATACACAAATTTTATACACATCAGCAAACTTATGAAATAATGTTGGGATTCAAGTGAAGCTATCCAGGAAGAGGCTTTGCTTTATACCTGTTTTTTGAATGTCTTTCATATTAAACCGTCCATTATAGTCCACATTTAACCTGAAATTAACTTTCGTTTGTGTTTTGTTTTCGCAGGAAATCAGTGAAAACCCTCAGTTCATTGTCGGAGGAGCGAGTAGGACAGACATCTGTCAGGGAGATCTTGGTAAACTCTGTCTCGTTAGATTTTTAAAAACGCATTTGGAACATCAGCGGAACACCACTCAGTCTTAAAATCTTGTGCTTCTCCCTATACTTTCAAAAGATGACGTTCAAAAGTTGAATTTATTTAATTCTTTAGAGTTGAACTGAAACGGCGGGAATCTGATTTTATTGTTTTTGCCTTATTGACATTGATGGTGGCTCGCTGGGTGAGAAATTAAGCATTCTATTTTTTTTAGATGGTATAGAAAACACAGAAATGATAAGAAGCTATTTAAAAAGAAACTGTTTTAGACATGTTTGCATTTTATTCAGGCTGGGAGATAGCGAGCGAGAGCAAGACTTAAAGCAGATAACGTGGAGGCTAAACATTGTACAGCAAAAGAAAGTTTGATTTTATCCTTTAAAGCTTTCTAGGTTTCAAAATGGGGCAGCAATTTCTAATCACAGAGATAATTTCAAAATTCTCCTGAAACAAAAACAGAGTGAACTTTAATTGATTCCAGCCATGTGAAAACTTAAATCATTTTACTTGTTTATAAGCATTAGTAAAACCTAATCTGACACCAGCTGCTCTTGCTCGTACAGCGGCTCTTCACCTCTATAGATGATTAACGACTAGTTTCAGCTGGAAGGACAGGTTTTGGACGGTTTGGCTGAAACTAAATTACATAAAAACGAGCGACGATTGTTGCAACAACAATCTGTATTCTCAAAAGTAACACAAAAACGGTTGATTATTCCATATCCCACGTCTCCCCTGCATTCGGCCTCTCTGCCTGCAGCAGCCTCCCCGTTTTGTGCTTACTCTTTTGGAAGGGAATCCGACCGGCAGCACTTCCCATTGTTGTTCCGTTCACACAACAAATAAAGGGGACCAAAGGGAACAAAAGTCTTGGCAGACACTGTTAATCATTCCCTGTTGTAAAAAAAAAAAAAAAAAATGCACATTGTTCTCGTGTGACAGTTACAAAAGCACAACGATCAGCACTTAGCAGAAAACTTTCCCTCCTGCAGGACAAAACTTATCGATATATTCTGGGCTAAATATAGTCGGAGGTAGAAATTGTGGCTCAGAAGCGCTCACGTTGGAACGTTCTTTACCTACGTGCATTGTTCAAAGTTTGTTTTCTCTGTTTAGGTGATTGCTGGTTGTTAGCCGCTATTGCTTGTCTCACCCTGAATGAGAAGCTCCTCTATCGAGTTGTTCCCCAGGAGCAAAGCTTCACAGAGAACTATGCCGGCATCTTTCACTTCCAGGTGTGGTCATCTACTTTAAAAAATAAAAATTTCAGATGTTCCGTTGAATGTCTATTCTAACAGAACGTTTAGTATTTCGTTATAAATACTAAACGTTCTTTTGTTACTTTCGAGCCATAAATATCTTGCATTTTCCTGGGTTTTTACGTTGTAGACCAGCAGCAAGTGGTGAATGATTGTGAATCGTAAAGACAATAATGCATTGTTTAGATTGTTTTTCTATGACCGATATCTGAAATATTTGTCTTGCGTTTAGCCTGTTTTACTTTGATCCCATTAAATAAACTCTGGTACAACGGCTGCATTCAGAAGTCTATTTATAAGTGTGTATAATTCCATTTCAGTGAAAACCTAGTTGTTCTTTAGTAGAAGTTTGTTAGAGAAAATGTAACACTTAGAAATGCCACAGATCTGGCATTTATAAAAGAGCGGTAAGAAAACAATACGGTGCTCAGCTTTCCAGCGGGACAACAGTTCTAAGCATACACTGTTCTGCGCGTTCAGTGGTCCAGTCAAAGTCTCCAGATCTCAATCCAGTTCAGAATCTGCTGCAAGACGTGGAAATTTACATTTGTAGATGTTCTCCATCTATTTTGACTCATCTTGAACTATTTTACTGAGAAAAATAGACAAGAATTTATGTTATTGTATGTGTGAAGCCGGGACAGAAAGGCTATAAGCCGTAATCACAACGAGAATGATGCATGCCACACTTTTCAGATGCTTGAAAATCGCGTCTCTTTTTTTCTTCCACCACTGCTTTGTCTTGGTTTGTCACATAAAATCCAAATGAAATATAATGAACTTTGTTTTTTTTGTAATGTAACAAAATATAAATGTGTGGGAGCTACAAGTACTTTAGCAAAGTACCACAGTCACAAAGTCCAATAATAACAAAAGAAGAACCAGTAATGAAGGGATCACCAAACATACTCAGACATTGTCATCTATCTCATGTTTTTGGACTCTCTGTATTTCAGTTCTGGCGTTACGGCGACTGGGTCGACGTCGTCATTGACGACCGCGTCCCGACTTTCAACAACCAGCTGGTCTTCACGAAGTCCGCCGAGAGAAACGAGTTCTGGAGTGCCCTGCTGGAGAAGGCCTACGCAAAGTAAGTCGTAATACCTTAGCATAAAAGAGCAGAGGCATTACGAGGTGCTTTCAGCTGCTGCACTGCGTTTATCACTTTTCATTATTGCATATAGTTTATATTTACTGATGTAGCATTTCTTTTGTTTCTGTGGATGCGAGTTTGGATGTGTGGGGTTTTTTTTTCAAAACAATTGTGGATCCCTATTGTTAATTACAATTTTTTTCATTTATGGTTACATCTAGTAGTTATCCTGCACCGTGTCAGGAATTTCTTTATTAATTAATTGAAACTGTGCTGATGTAATACCTGTAAGACTATGAACCTTTATTAACGTAGTCTACAGACATATTTGTATGTTACCTCTTATGTCAAAGGTATTGGAACAAACCTGGGAAGGTTCAATGGATAAAGACGGGATTGTTGGGGCTGTGAAAGCTTCTAATTAACTAGATCAATGTTTTTTAATCATGTCTCACCATTAATTGTTACTTTAAACTTTTGGACAAATTACAGAAGAAGTTACAGGCAGATTTACAGATCTTACAGTAAAGACTACATGCTGGCTTACAAAATGTTGCTAATGGCTAAATTGCTCAAAAAAGACATTTGGAATGTTTTTTTTAGAAAACCTAAGAGTGGGATCTTTGTGGTGTGGTCAGCTTTTGTCAGATCTTCCTCTTCTCTAACACAAAGGCTTCAGGCGTAATAGGGTTGCTAGTATCTCCAGGATCTAGGGCTGCACTTCCTTACAAACTCTTCTTACGATCTTCCCACCATACAGGCTGTCTGGAAGAGTCTGTGGAAGCCAACTTGCTAAGACAACCTCCTGATTGGTGAACCTTGTCTCAGCAAACTGGAAACATGGAAAGAGAAGCAATGTCAAAGTTGTGGTTATTGTACATCTTGGTTCTTTAGAACAAACTAGTGAAGTGAGGGAGTCCATTGCTGAAAAGGCTTCAGTTTTAGTAAGCCAATAGGAACTGTGGCTATCATTGATTAAGATGGCCTAACGCAATGCTGCAAGCTGCTTCGATTGGCGTACTCAGCATAAAAGTGAGCGTTTGTCAAGCCCTAGTCACACAATTCTGGTTTGGATTTCACATACTTGCCTGGATGTTCAGTAATGAGCCCAAAGTCTGAATAAGCATTAGAACTATCAAAGTTCACTCCTACAGAAAAAGGAAGAATGCAAAAACCTTCCTGATGGGAACTCTCTGATGGGAACTAATGGGAACTCTCTGATGGGAACTAATGGGAACTCTCTGATGGGAACTAATGGGAACTCTCTGATGGGAACTATTGGGAACTAACGTTGGGGAGCAAGCGACAACCCTGGAAGCTGAAGAAATGTTTTGATTTCTAGATGTTTCACCACACAAAATTAAGTTACTTGGTCCAGAGTTACAACTCAATCTGGGTAGCACTGAGGAGATGATGTTGGCAAGCTGAAGCGGGTAAGAATTGGTGACTAAAGGAGACATTGACCTTTATGTCCGTATGGTTTCTGACGTTGTTGCTTAAAGGCGTAATTAGAGATGTGTTCAGGCAGAACTTGAAAGTGCTTGATACCCAATCCTACATGTGTAGCACCAAGTAAATTGCCCAAAAGGCAACTAGCTTTTTTTGCGTTTAGCCTTATTTGTTGATCAATGTACGTTGCCCCTTTTTAAATAAACACATTTAAATTGACAGGAGAAAAAGTGACCAAAGAGTCTCTGTTGCCTGTTGCTTTGTCTAGGCTTCACGGCTCTTATGAGGCCCTGAAAGGCGGGAACACCACAGAAGCCATGGAGGATTTCACGGGAGGCGTCACAGAGTTTTATGAGATGAAGGAAGCTCCGAAAGAGCTTTATAAGATCATGAAGAAAGCCCTGGAGAGAGGCTCACTCATGGGCTGCTCCATTGATGTGAGGGATCGGTTATCTTACTGTGACTATATAAGATAAGCCTTTTTTGAGTATGATGCAGGAGTTTTTGTTAGTTAGAAGTGTAGTCTGTGTGTTGCTTTTATGTTTTCTCATATTTTCTCTTCCTCTGTTCTTGGTTTCTTCTTGATTTTTGCTCAATGATTGGCTTTAGTCTCTGGTTCCTGCTCGCTTTGAGACCCGCACTGTGACGGGACTGGTGAAGGGTCACGCCTACTCTGTGACAGCGGTGGGCGAGGTAAAGCCGGCGGCTCAACTGGAACACATTCGGTTCCACAGCGTGCGATTCACTATTTCCATCTCTCTGCATCACGACAGTGTAAACCCTCCCAGCAAAAGGAGAACAAAGTTCGTCTGGTGCGTCTCAGGAACCCATGGGGTCAGGTGGAATGGAACGGCCCCTGGAGTGACAAGTGAGGATTTCTTTTTTTCTTGTTTAACACTTTCCTTAAAGGTTTTATCCCCAGTCTCAGATATACATTGCTTGTTAAGGAACTTACATCTTCTTTTTTGTTTATTTCCAACAGCTCCAAAGAGTGGGCGAATCTCTCTAAGGCTGACAAAGACAAACTGCAGCACCAAAACGCAGAGGATGGAGAGTTCTGGTGAGTGTCGGGTTATTGAACATGCGACTGCCGTTAAGATGTTTAGATTTGCTTAAGAATGTTTAAAAGTCCAATAAACGAACTGCTGAAGAGTAAAAACTAATTATTGGTTGAAAGCACCTTTCAATTTAATTTTAGCACCCAGTCTCCGTCACTAAGATAACTTTGCCAGTCAGTTATCTGTTGTCCACAGCCATATGTAGATGATCCGACTGTATTTCTGTCAGATTTGGTTCTCCAAAACTTTAATTTTTCTACTGGTGAGCAAATCCTTTGGGGTTATTTAGAAGCATTTGGTGTGCACAGACATTTTTGGGGGGCAGGAGCTCAAGTGGGAAAATATAAGGGAACCTTGTGAGTTACATGGGACCGCCGGCTGGCTGGTGTGAGATTTACTACGGCCGGTCTTGTTGGGCAAAATTAGAAAATATTTGGGGCATTGGTAACGTAGGATTTTAAATACAGAAAATGTTACTCTGGGCCACACACAATACAACAAAAAACTCAAAAGGGCACTTTTGAGTTTCCTTTCATTCATGATGTCTGTTGTACTTTCTGCTCTCCTTCAGGATGTCATTTGAGGACTTCAAGAAGAATTACACTAAGATTGAGATCTGTAACCTGACACCCGACGCCCTAGAGGACGATAAGATCCACAAGTGGACGGTTTCTGTGAACGAGGGCCGCTGGGTGAGAGGTTGCTCTGCCGGAGGCTGCAGGAACTATCCAGGTGCAATAAAGCTTTTTATGAATCAAAAATGTCTGCTTTCATCTGTCCAGTTGATTAAAACAAGAACAACAACAAAAACTGAATGGCTTTTGCAAATCAGTGCAAAACCATAAAAGGTCAAACATGAAAGTTTGTTTCATGTAAATGTGAGAAGATTTGATTGTTCTGCAGACACCTTCTGGACCAACCCTCAGTACCGCCTCCGCCTGCTGGAGGAGGACGACGATCCGGAAGACAACGAGGTGGTCTGCACCTTCGTGGTGTCCCTGATGCAGAAGAACAGACGCAAAGAGCGAAAGATGGGGGCCAACCTCTTCACCATTGGATTCGCCATCTACGAGGTGACGGATTTAACGTAAACCTACTTTTGTTTAAATATGAACTGATGGAATTTGATTGTTTGAAATAATAAATGTTCTATTTGTTTCCACTGCCGCTTGTATTCTCTCCACAGGTGCCAAAGGAGGTGAGGAAGGTGTCAACAAAACATTCGTCAGTTGTATCCTGCATTTGTTTTTAATCGGTTATCAAAGGGATTATTGTCTAAACCTGATC
The DNA here is from genome assembly GCF_000485575.1 of Poecilia formosa. Taxonomy (NCBI): domain Eukaryota; kingdom Metazoa; phylum Chordata; class Actinopteri; order Cyprinodontiformes; family Poeciliidae; genus Poecilia; species Poecilia formosa. Next base: position 323,260 of record NW_006800180.1, read on the forward strand.
TTTGCTTGGTATCCGTGCTTTCGCCTGTCGCTGCGGCTCATCTTTGCAGATGCACGGAAACAAGCAGCACATGCAAAAGGACTTCTTCTTGCTCAACTCCTCCAAGGCCCGCTCCAAGTCCTACATCAACCTGCGGGAGGTGACGCAGCGCTTCCGCCTGAGCCCCGGCGAGTACGTCATCGTGCCTTCCACGTACGAGCCGCACCAGGAGGGGGAGTTCATCCTGAGAGTCTTCTCTGAAAAGAGGAATACCTCAGAGTGAGTGAGCGACACGGGGGTCCTGATGTAGTCAAAAAACAGGTCTGTAAAGTACGACGGTGTGTTAGGGCTATAGTAGATACAAAAAAAGAGGAATTAATTTCCAACAAAAAAAAAACAGAAAAAAAAAACAAAACAAACAAAAAACAGGAAAATCCATGGAAATTTGTGAGCTCCAAATGTCAAAGATTTGTGAGAAAAAATAAACTCTGAAAGTTTGAGATCATTCTCAGGAATTTCAGATGCCTCGGAGTCAAAAGTCAAAAGTGTTAACATTTTTTATTTTTTGCAAAATTTCTGAGATTAATCTCAAAATTTCCGAGTCATTTTCTCACAAACTTTCAACTTTTGAAGTTCAGAAATTTCCTTTAATTGTACATAAAATTTCTAAGATTAATCTCAATATTTCAGAGTATTTTGGGGGAAATGAATTACTGTTTTTTTGTTTTCTATCTACAATGGCCATCATATGCTGTCATGGTAAAGGACAAATGGGGGGTAAATACTTTTTTTGTGTGGTAAAGGCCAAATACTTTTTGATATTTCTGATGTTTCTTTACATGCTGCAGAAGAGGGCTGGGTATTGCTGGAGGTGTCAGAACTAAAAATGTTGTCAGACTTCAGGATTTTTTTCCCCAAGTCTTCCTGAAATGTTGCTACAAGCCTTTTTTTAATGTATTAGAAAATAATACATTAGAGAACATATTAAAATTGGGAATCAAATTATGTGCTGTTGGTTTAAAGTGAGAAATTGGCTGTAGGTGTTCAGTTTGATGCATTTAAGGACTAGAAAGAAATCAGGGCAGATTCCTGTCTTTTCTGACTGATTGGTGCATCTCTGCTAAGGTAGCCATGTTTATAGTGAATTATTTAAATTCTGTAAATCTTTCTTAAGTTCAATCCTAACCCAACTTTCATCAGAGAAGTTTTAAAAGTATCATTTCCAGCAGTACCCAGTCCTACTTCCTGGATGTCACTCGGTTTTCATTTCTCGCTGCTGCTGCTTTGTGTTGTTGGGTGGTGACCACATGTTTGGGTGGGAAAGAAATTTAAAAAAAAAAAGAGCCCCAAGAGCGAACGATTTTAACGGCAGTTTGATTTGTAGAACTGGAAGAAATCGGCCCGAGTTCGAAGCTGTTATGGAATCTTTTTTAGGACAAGCGGCTTCCGATATGGGCGTGATCCGGTAAACGTTCGAACGACTTCGTGCTGGAAGATCTAGCCACTGGCGTGAACCACCGGAGGACGAAGCAGCAAACAGGAGGGATAGATGTGCACAGTTCCTATCAGTAATACTGGTGTAAATCCCTGGTCAAAAGTTGACACATTAATTTGGAAAGTCTCATTGCAACTGTTTTTAGTTTTTAGAAACAAGAAACAGGTGAACAAGTTTGACTTTACTGTGGATTTTCTATAATCCACCGCAATTATTTCTATAATTTTCTATAATTTCCAAACCCAAATTGGATGCATGTTTGTGGTCAAACACAGTTTGTGTCAAATTTTTAAGCACCAGACCCAAACTTTCACACTCATATAAAGAAATAGGACAGAACTCATGAACCTGTATTGACAGATGATAGTTTTTTTCCTGGAGATGAGGCCAAAAATGTAGCTATTTGGCCACAATGCTCAGAAGTATGTTTAGAAGCATCAATATGAGTTTGTTAAAGCTTAAAAAAAAGTGCATGGCATCGATTGGCATTTGTTGGAAGAAGTTTGAAGTTTGTCCAAATATTTGTTAATTTTGACCCTTATGTTTGTTCTTGTTTCTACTGCAAATATCTTAGTACACTTGAAACAAGACTAAACTAACTTACAAGTAGCTTTGCAGCAACATAAAGGAGCTTGTTTTAAGTCAATAATTCATGAATATTGATGAAAAAGTCCTAGTTCCTCTGGGTTCACTTTTTCGGAGGCTTGCAAAAGTATTCAGACCCCTTGAATTCTCCCATATTTTGTCACATTGCAACCAGAGACATAAGTATGTTCCCTTGAATTTTAATGGGAAAGTAGAATACAATTGTGAAGCAGAAGGAAAATTATACATGATTCAAAACATTTTTTTACAAATCAAAATTTCGAGAAGTGCGACCAGTTGCCTTCAGAAGTTGTCTGACGGCTAATGACTGACTAGAGTCAATACATATGGAAACATTCGTGGGGTATGAACACTTTTGCGAACCACTGTAACACGACATTTTTTTGCAATGTTATAACTGAAATAATCTGCCAACATTAAGAAATGATTGACTTAAAACAAGCTCTCCGTATCTCGCTGAAAAGCTACTTTTGTTTTATTTTAAGCGTACTAAGATATCTGCACAAGAAACTAGACCAAAAATACTTTGTAGGATTTTGTGTTCTTTGCAGTGAAAATCCACACACACAAAAAAAAAATCAAACATGTCTTCCCAATTTGAGTTTTCAAAACTTATTGAAGTTGTAAGTTGTGTTATCATTCCATCCTGGAAAAAGAACTGTTCAAATGAATCAATAGAGGCTTAAGATGGCCATGATGAGAAGATGCTACAGGGTCACCTACAGCTGCAGGCTGTAGGAAGCACCAGGTACCAACATGTAGCTCCAGGTGTAGATGAGATGCTGCTGGTGTCAGCCTGGTGACTGCTGTTTGTCCGTTTTCACCCAGGGAGATAGAGAACAGGATCGAAGCGGACCATCCTGTGGTAAGTCTGAGTTCGCTTCGCATCATTTTGGGTTGGAACGACAACATTTTGTCTCTTCGCTTGTTAGTTTTGTTTTTTTTTTTCTTATCGAACCTCGTTTCCCTGGCAGCCGGCTCCGGCCTCGGTGGGGGAAGAGAGTGAGGAGGACCAGCAGTTCCGGACTATTTTTCAGGAGATAGCCGGTGACGTGAGTGCAGACGGGCAGAAACGGGAAGCAGAAACTCGCATGATTTGTTTTAGGATCAGCTGTGTTGACGGCAAAAGTGTATTTGTGCATCAGTCCGACGCTCGTTCTCTCCCTCCCAGGACATGGAGATCACAGCGAATGAACTGAGAAACGTTCTCAACAGGGTGATCACCACGCGTAAGTCCAACACTTTTGATACGTCACAACTGCAAAGCTTTGTGTGTTATTGGAACTTCATGAGACGCCTCATGAGAAAGTAGTGACTATCTGAAAGGAGAACGCAAAAGAACTTTATAAATGCGTCCCATCTATAGTTACATTAGAATCTAGATGCAATGCCAGGCGTTTCCAATAGGTCACAATGAAGTTTGTGGTCGTTATTATAGTAAGAAGTGACAAAGTTCAAGTAGTAACTTTACTTTTCCGAGAAAAGTGGTGTCTTTTCAAACATTTTTTCCATCTTGTTTTCCCTCCAGATAAGGACCTGAACACAGAGGGCTTCAGCCTGGAGAGCTGCAGGAGCATGATTGCTCTGATGGACGTATCCTTTGTATCGAGCGCATCAGGCAGGCTGTGTTGTGCACAGGAGACGCAACCTGCCGAGACCCGTTGGTCGGGTCGGTGACGGCACCTTGGCAACGTCTGGATTTAACCGAAAACTCTACTTAGCCTGGAGGAGTCGGCTCCTGTTTGATACAACCAGCACGGGGCTGAGACTAGCAATTATTTCAGTAATGCTGAATATACTGATAGATTACCTTTGAGAAAATGCTCCCCCCACATTCCCTATTAAATGCCTCACACGATGTTCGTCATTCATGGATAGTCAACAGGGTAAAATGAAAAGAGGGAAAGACTTCCATTTCAAATTAAAAGCACGTAATGGTGTGGAGTTTGGTCTTAACCGTGTCCATTTAAGATGGACGGGACAGGTAGACTCAACCTGCAGGAGTTCATACATCTGTGGAATAAGATCAAGCAGTGGCAGGTGGGAGACGTTCATGTTCATTTAGAATAAACAGCTGAGTCAAATGCAATAGCAGTGTTTTGTAGTGTTGGCGTCAAAAAAAATTCATTTTTTTAGCTGGTATTTTTCATTACGAGCAGTTGGGCTGGGATGATATTCAGCTGTTTACGCGACAAATTCATATGTTCCTGTTTTCCAGGGAATCTTCAAACATTATAACGCCGATCAAACCGGCAGCATCAACAGCTACGAGATGAGGAACGCCGTCAATGACGCAGGTAGGAGCAGACAGGAAGTAACTTGGGTCGTCACTAACGATGCACCGGGACAAAAAATCGAGTTTAGTTTGCCAACATCATGAGAAGCACAACCTTTTCATATTGTGTCACATTGCTTCAGTGTGTTGTTAGGATTTCATGTGATGATCCAACAAGAAGGGGAAAAATAAATGAAACTAGAAAGTTTAAACACCTAGAGTTGTCTTTTGAAGAAGGGAACTTCTCATTTTTGTTGACTATCCACTGCAAGAAATTTATTTATTTATTTAATTTAGGTTTAAAGGAAAACAAAAACTAACGTAACATTACCTTCCTAAACAATGACTTAAGTCATATTTTGCCAAAGGAGATTTTTTTTCTTTAGCCTAAATTAACAGAAAATGCATAATAATTATGCATCTTCTGTTAGCAAGTGTGTTACATTATTATTTAACACACTTGCTAACAGAAAATGCTTACATTTTTTTCTATAGGGTGTTATTTGTGGAAAATTATGTAAAAAACAAAAACACAGAAAACAGGTTTCAGTTATTCAACACGAGCCAATGGATCTCATTTTATAGTGACAACATGAGCATTATACCTAATATTTTATGACTCGGGCTGAAACCACATGTTTAACTGCATAATTTGACTCTTAAGGTGCTCCGTTGTTATTGTCGCGTCACGTTTTTGCTACGAATAAAAAGAAAAAATTTTAAAAACTGACTGTGAGATTCTTCTTCACCTGCAGCCTAAACTCATCCTCTAAATGTTCTTGTCACTGTACAGCCATGTGTCTTATGTCCTGTCCAGGCTTCCGTCTCAACAACCAGCTGTATGACATCATCACCATGCGCTACGCCAACGAGAACATGAACATCGACTTCGACAGCTTCATCAGCTGCCTGGTTCGGCTCGAAGCCATGTTCAGTAAGTCAGGCTCTGATTGGTTGTCCCTGCAGATGGCAGTAGGACCACAGGAGGGAAGCGGAGAAGTTTGATTTTGTTTTTTTCTTTTTTCACCTATTTTTTGTCTCATGTCATACAGTCACAACAAAGTGGCAGTTTTAACAAATATGTGAAAATATATGTTGTTATATACTGCAGCTTTCACAAATGTTTAGCAGCACTTACTGTTCACTGTTTTCCTTCTCAGGGGCCTTCCAAGCATTTGACCAGGATGGAGATGGAACCATCAGACTCAGCGTCCTGGAGGTACGAAGCCATCATCACGCCTGCATACACACTGTGGCATGACAGCCAAATTAACCATGACACAAATGTAATATTCTGACATATTTATCTGACGCCAACCACAAGTTTACACATGCACAGATAATCTTCATCATGAGAGACATTTAGGTTTGTCTTAATGGATTTCAACTGTTGTTCAGCATCCAGCCTGAAATATATAAGTACAAGAGCAGGTTGCAGAGAAACTACAAACTTTTTCTTGCCATCATCAAGCTTTCAACTGATTGATTTAGTTGGAGGTGTTCAAATCTAAGAACACAATACTATGGTACAGATAGCATCGTTCTGAGTATTTCACTGCCAGAGTGGAATAATGGAGGACAACCTTCAAATTCTACAACTTTCTATCAAAACACCAACTAGATAGTTTACGCTTGGAGACAGTTGGGTGTTCCAGCACCAAATGGTTTGGAGTGGATGAAGGTATAAGTTTGGAGAACCACTCAGAGCTCCACCATGTTGAAAATGAACGGACTATGCCAATGGTTATGCCTCATGGGCCAAAATGAAAATTTTAAAAACACGAGTTGGCTTTTAAAAAATATTTTAAATTGCTTTTTTACATGCTCACCAAAAACATTAAATATTAAAAAAAAAAACAACAAAAAACAAAGTTGTTAGACCTACAACTACAGAGCCCGTCTGGTGACACGACCGGGAAAAAAGTCGTTCCTATGAGATATTAAAGTCGTTACCACGATTTTCTTTTCTCCTATCCAGACGGGCTCTATGCCGCATAAAACATATAATTATACATTCAAATATAAATTAGAAATATCCCAACAACGGAATATAGGCCACTCTTTGAAAACGCTTCTGTATTTAGCTTAGCTTAGCTTAGCTAGCTTTAGCTCACCGTGACTAATTAAGCCTAGCTAACAATAACATTTACTTCGGAGTAAAAATCCCTGTACGTTGTGTTCCTTCTTACTGTGAAACTAGAATGAAAGAAGAACAAAGTGCTCACGTAATTTTTTGTTTTCATCTTAAAATTTGTAAAAGAAGAAAAAGAAAGTGTTTCCTCACATCAGCTGCCTGTGCTATCTGGCTAAATCTGTCTCATTCTTGACCACAAAAATATCAACAGGCTGAACTTTTACAACCAACCAGGACATCGGTCAAAAATATCCAGCAATGCTAGAATCTTTCTGGTGACTAAACACAAGACATTTTTAGTGGGGGTGTTCATATCATTTTGACAATACATACAAACTTTTGCACAATGTTTTGCATTAAAAAAAAGAAAAAAACATAAAATTTGTTTTATTGTCATTCAAGATGTTGTGCATCACCCTGGTCCGTTTACCAGCATCCACAACACAGAAATCAGTTTTATATTTTCACATTTTTAACTTAAACTGACTTTCTTCTTTTTCTGTAGTGCATTTAAACTTAGGTTAAAAAAAAATAGAAAAAAAGTATTCTAGGACTGCAAACTGAACCATGAAAGATTTTTTTTTATTTCTGCTAAAAAAAAAAAAAAAAATGTTTTTCTTCTCCCTCCCTCTGAAGTGGCTCCAGTTGACCATGTACGCCTAGACAGGCCCACCTTCTCCCAGGTGAACTCCACTCCACATGAGGACCAGACCTGCCAGCCTTTACCTCAGTATTCAGTATTCAGGGGGCCCGACCGCCATTGGCTTTCATCCACATCAACTCACCTCCAGAAGCTCCAAAGGACGTCTTCACCTCCACCGTTCTGTTTCCACCATCACCACATCAGTCTCTTCTCAGTTACATTTTTTTTTTGGAGATCATCACCTGTTGTACTGTTCTTTTTCTCAGGCAGCAAACACAACCAACCTCTTTTTACTGTCACAATACCTCACAGAGCCCCTCTCTCATGCATCATGTTTTCTTCTTATACCACTCAACCCTCTGACCTGGGCTTAATATTTCTCACATTCAATTTTCATCACGTTCTTTTTAACCACTCAGTTTTGTTGGTAAAAACTTTTTCTGATCCATGTCGCATACAGCTCTCTCCGTGTTGGAGAAACTCAGGCCTCCTCTGTTCCACCTCAGCAGGGCTTTGCTCCTGCTGTCTGTCTTTCAGTTTTTAAGCTTGATTAAAGATCAGAAATATGGATTTGAAAGATTATGGCAAAAGGATGAACTGCAGCTTTTTGTGATTCATTTTCCCCCTCCCATTACTTATAAAGGCTTTGGTCAATTGAGTGTACCACATTTTTAATCATCTTAACCCAATAAATAAATATGTAGCTGTTGGTTTGACTGCTTTCCACCATGTCTGATTTGAAAATATTTTGTTAAATGAAAACAGACCGTTTTTTTATGTTGCACACATTTTTCTTTTATTATTAACATCTTAGAACGCACTTCTTAGAAAAAAAGTTCGTCAGAACTTTGATAAATGAAAAACTTGAAGAAACTCAGGAATGCCAGGTAGAGGTGAACTGAGCACTTGCATAAACAGAACATTGTGCTGGTAAAAACGGGTGGAAACTGCCTTTAAAAATGCCGATTTATGCTACCGGTCACTTGGCTATCGGCATGTGAGATGAGACTTTATTCTTCCTTCGTCGTTCTTCCATCCAACACCTCCTCTTAACACCCTTCAGCTCCACACTCCATGAGAAAACCGGTGTGGAAAATAAAGCTCCTGTGCCTTCTGCTCAATGCTCTGATTCAAAACCAAAATAATAATAATAATAAAAAAATAAACATAAAACACAACCTCACTTCACTCTTGATAAACAAGGTTCACGTAACAGTGTGATTTAACATATTCCTTCAAAAGAAAAAACGAGGAGTAACTCCACGCAGACTAAAACGTACAGCAGGAAACGCCACCGCATTCGTGTCTTGGTTCTCAAATCAGACGATCGTTGGACGTCTGGCTGAGAAACAAATAACAAAAAAAGTGACTGCAGCAAACAAAAATTTCTTGTTCAACTCCAACCACACTCTTAAATACGGCCGAGGGGATTACACAGTAACAACGCACTCAGTCCTGTCGTAAACCTGAGCTTACGGCAACTTAATATAAAGAAGAAAAAAAACGTAACTTCAGGTCGCTCGATGTAACACATCACAACTGCACACTTATAAAAACATCTCAAACCATGCCGCGTTACAGTGAATCTCAGTGATAATTCTAGATTTTTTTGTTTAAGTTGCAAAAAAGAAAAAAAATAGTGCAACAGATCCCTCAGACCTGGGCATCGCTGGAGTTTCTTCATCAATAATTTAAAAAAAGAGTTGCGTGTTTCTTTCTCTCGCTTTGGTCAGTGACAGTCGAACAAAAGGACAGGAAGGAGTGTTTCTGAGAATGTATTTTAAAAACAACACAACCTTCCTTTTCGCGGAAGAATCCCGGGGTGGGATTCCAACGCCGAACACAAAGGATGGAGTCATCAAACGCTTGTCGGGCTCCGAGGGAGCGCGGTCAGGTGTAGAAGGTCCCAAGAACAAATACCCCGCCCAATATGGGAGGTTAAATGAGGGAGGGGTTAAGATGAGAGGGGAAGAGAGGGAGAGGGGGGCTAGTAGTGAAAATATAATCCCACCACCGGCCCCTTACGGCTCCGCTGCAGCCTCTTCCTCAGCGTGTTTCTGCATGTGCAGCGTCACCATCTGCCAGGAGAAAAACGTGATGAAATGCTAAGATGGTCACTCAAAGCTAATTTCGTTGAATCACAAGGCACCAATCAATGTCGAAGAAAGAAATCAGAGCTAAAACGATTAATTGTGATTAATCGATTTTTTAAATGATCGTCAATTTAGTAATGGTTAACTGGAGTAAACGGACTCAAAAAAAAAATATTCAGAGCCATAAGTAAGCCAAAATATATCTACATTTAAGATAAAATCACCTTTCTATGTAAATATGTTCTAGCCAAAACTCCTCAAGTGGCCTACCCTGATTCAAATCCATTAGAGAAATGCTACTGTATCCCATTTTAGGCTATCAAATTAATATATTTCTTTTAAAAAAAGGAATTAAATATTTATTTGCATCTTTTAATGTTTTTTCTGATTTTTGTAAGAAAAACTTAAGGGGTTAAACAAAAAAATCTGTAGAGTGCACCAATATCTTGATCTGATTAATCAATTGATCGATAGAATAATCAATTACTAAAATAACTGTTAGTTTCAGCCTAACAAGTAAGGCAGAAAACTGTGAAAACTTTTAGTCTAGAAACAATGAAACCTCAGTTATGGACCAGGTAAGGATGTTACAGTCTTGACTCTGTGTATTTGTTGCTGAGATGATTTTAGATCTAAGAATCAATCGATTAATCAATTAACTGCTTCGAGATCTAAGGAAGTGAGGTTAGAAAGTGTAAAGAGGGCGTCTGTGCATCCTTAAAAAGTCTTACATTCATGTATCTAAAATTAAGGCCTTAAAATGTCTTAAATTCACATGAAAATGAATTTGGCCTTAAATACATTAATCTTGCATATGCAATTTTATACTTTTTTTGCAAGACTTTTCTGTCAGGCAAAAGTTTGAGTCACACTGACACATTTTCACTGGATTCTGCGACTCAAGATTGTAGCGGCTACAGGTAACTAGCTGCTATTATACCCTTAGAAACAAACTAGTTAAGCTTTTTTTACTTAACTAGTAAAGTAAAAAAAACTTAAGTTAACTAGTTTTTTAACTAGTTAAGTAAAACAACTTTACTAGTTTTCTTTTGCATCTATCATGGGTAAGTATAAATTTAGTGCTAGTTAGCTGAAAGGCATTTGTGAGTAAAATAGGCAAATTTCTTTTGTACATTGCTGTCGCCATACAGGTCTTACATTTAATTCGTAATGGTCTTAAAAAGTTTTAATTTGCATCAAAATGAGCTGCATCTGTTGTTTGTCACATAAAAACTTGAGTTTTTGATCGAACTCACTGATTGCTGTGGTTTTTGAGTTTCGCACATATTACAAATGTATTTAAAAAGCTAACTCGCTACTTTCACATCTCTAGATCTAAATCTGTATTTATTCAAAAATATTACAGTCCAGATTTTTGTTAGAGCTTGTATCTGACTTAAATTTGTGCAAATGTTAAAAGAACAGAGAATTAGCCCGTTATTCACTTCAGTCAAATGTTTTTCCTGTTTGAGGGGAATCATATTTTAAATGCAATAGTAGAAAGAACTTAAAAGTGTCAGAAACCTGCTGACGGTTTCTCTACCTGCTTGGAGCTGCTGCGAACACTGAAAAACTCTTCACAGTTTTTCCAGCGGCACTTGAAGGTCTGGAAGTTGGCGCTGGTGTGGTTGTTGATCAGGTGCTGCTGGAGATGCTTCATCATCCCGAACACCAGCGGGCAGCCGTGCCACTGTCAACACAGCAGTCATTCACTGCACACCAACCAATTATAACCTCTAACTACTCACAGGATGATCAATAAGCTCAGAGAGGAAATTAAAATATGTTTCTACAGGATCTTCTAAAAGCGTCACTGAGATGTCGCCGTATCTTACCCAGCAACGGTGGTTCTGCGTCAGGTTGAGCTTCACGGCCTCCGTGCTGCCGTCGTAGCATCCTGTGTAGATCTGAAACAAACACAGAGATCAAGATATACATAAAACAACAGCAGCTCCAGTGCATTTCAATGGGATTTAACATAACAGACCAACAGGTGCTATATAATCTGCAACTCAAATAAATGTCTGTCTGTGATGAACGAAGCTAATAATTATTAGGCCACTTAAGAGAATTGAAATTTCATTCTATAATACACAATAAGAGTAATATATATGGTCAAAACAGCAAAATGCTGAATGTCACACTACTGATCCCAGTTTACATGCTCTATAGTCTAATGTGGGTTTTATTAGTACTTAATGCGTCTTTATCGCGAATGTATGTGTTTTCAACAAGTCTATCTATCTTGTCTATCTACAGATGGATATCTGTCTGTCTGTCTGTCTGTCTGTCTGTCTGTCTGTCTGTCTTTCTATAGCAACCCGTCAAAAATATGGTTGGACTCAATATTTCACGAAATCACTTTAATTTCCTCACATATTTTTCAAAACGCTTCAACTGCATGCCACCATTTTTAGATTTTGATCTGAAAACAGTTTTGAAAATCATGAATCCCTTCCATTTAATCCAGTCATTCCTGTTCCTCTGTCACACAAAATCCCTAAAACAAACATTGAACTCTTAGAAGATATGAGACAAAATTTGAAGAATTTCAAGTGGTATGAATACATTTGCACGAACTTCCAAGATTAAAACGAGATACTTTTGTTCCAAATAAGGAATGTTTGTTTTCTCACCATGTTCTTATGGACGGCCATGCACAGCACCATGTCACTGTATCCACCATAGACCTGCAGCTGGTCCTGAGACTGTGGAGACAATCAGCACTTCCTGTCAGCTGAATGTCAATTTGAAACAGAGGCAATTCCTTCGGTTCATCAGAGCAACGTTTTAGGGCGTACACACCTGCAGGTCGTAAACTCTGACCACTTTGTCCAGGCAGGCTGTGACCATCACTTTCCCAAGAACGGTCACCACGGTAACAGCATGGCTGTGACCCTTAAATGAGCGTACAAGCTCCCCTGTCTTTTTTTTTTTTTACACAGAGAATAAAAATCAAATATTTAAACTAGTTAGTGGTCCTTCCCTCTCCCCCACAAAAAGATCTTAAAATGACTTAAGAGCCACGACATGAACTCACATGGATGTTGTGAGCATACACAGAGTGATCGCTGGATCCACTAATCACCAGATCATTCACCACCTGAAAAGAGAGACAAGACGGAGGAGGCTGTTAAACGTTTAGCCGAGCAGCATACTTGTGTTTTTTTTCCCTCTCTTGTGGTGGGGTTTCTCCCCGTTGCAGCCCCGACCCCACCTTCATGCAGAGAACGCTCTTGGTGTGGCCCCTCAGCGTGCGCAGCAGCAGCCCGTCGTGGGCCGCTCTCACACTGATCGTGTTGTCGTAGGAGCCGACCAGCAGGATCCTCCGGGCCCCCTCCTGCGACGAGGCCAGACAGCTCACGGCGCGCGGCCCGTGGCACTCGAACACGTCCATCTGCTTGTTTGTCTAAACAATGAGCAGGGAGACGTGAACCCGGTCAACTGGAGCTGGCAGAGAGGCGCACCGTTTTCGATCAGTTTCACACACAGAGGAGCTTCGGCAGGATGAAAGTGCAATCAAGTATTGAGAGGGAAAACTTGGATGACTTTTGTGTGACCAGGGGGAAAGAAAAGGTGGTGAATGATTGGAGGGCTGGAACGATTAATAGTATTAACTGTGATTAATCAAATTAATTGTGAATAACTGCATTAATAGTAATTAGTTTTTATAAATTGTGATTAATCAATTATTGAAATACTCGTCCACTAAGTAATTGATTAATTGTAGATTTCTTGAGTATACAGACTCAGGAAAGGCCATTTGCCTAAGAAAAAGCTCTTATATTTGGTTATAATTAAACCAAAATCATGGAAAAAAATATATAAGTTTTGCATTTAAGATAAAAACACCTGTCTGTAAATATGTTTTAGCCAAAACTCCTCAATGGCAAAGTTTTAGCTTCACCCGGTTCAGATTTCCTGCCATTACATTCTTACAATCTTTATTTTCTTATTTAATATAGCACTGAATTGTTTAATTGCATTTTTTATGTACTTCTAGTGTTGTACAAAAATGGTGTATGTGGTTACATGAAAACTCTGAAGAATGTACCAATTTTTTAATTAATCATCAGAACAATTGAGACTAATTGATTACTAAAATAATTGTTAGTTGCAACTTTACATAACTGTGACTTTAATTTTCCTTATTTTTTTCCCAAGAAAAACCCCCTGAAATATCAGCATTAGATGGAAGCAGATCAGAACCAATAAGAGATTCAAGGAGTTAAATACATGTGACACTTTGTCTTCCTCACCTTAAGGTTAAAGGTCACCACGGTACCATTTGCCAGACCGGCGTATAACGTCTTCCACCGGCTGTGAAGGCAGAGGACTCGGTCGGACAAAGTGAACTGTTGCTCAAATTCTTGCGTCTGTAGAAAACATTGAACATGAGGGAAACATCAGCTTCTGAGCGCGGCTCCAAACGAGAAAGTCGGATGAGAACAGATTCCAACCTTGAGGCTGTAGCAGCGGATGGTCTGGTCACTGGAGCCGGAGTAGAGGCGATGGTGCAGGGATGGAGCCGCGGACACCAGCAGGCAGGTCACTTTGGAGCTGTGACCCTCAAACACACCGACGCATTTATGGCTCTGCAACAACAGAACTCCATTTAACTCCAGAAAGAGATGATGGGAAGCGAATTGGTGAGCGGTCACCTACCACCAGGTCGAAGGCCTGGACGGTCCGGTCTCCGGAGCACGTGTACAGCAGCCCGTTGTGGATCTGGAGGGCGTTCACCGCCTCCTTGTGGCCGCAGAACATTCCTTCAGTCGGGACCTCGTCCTCCCCACGGTCAGAGAACGCGTCTAAAAATACAGACATGATGCAGAAATACATACATGATACAGGAAGGAGGAGGATCTTATTTCACCTCTCTGCCTTTTCAAACCTTTGCAGTTTTGGTTGCTTCACGACAAACTTTTCATGTTAAAAAAATTGAGTACTCGACTTTTTTAATGGTTGTTTATAAGTTTGTAGACACTGCATGTTCTGGCGTCGATTCGATGCAGCACCAGCATGTCTTGCTACTTTAGTACTGATCCGATATTGAATCCGATATTGGCATTGTCAATATTTTGGATCGATAGGCCTTCTGTACTATGACGTGCTCATAGACTGAAGAAAAGGGGTTACATGATACCAACTTCCCGTCATGAGAACAAAAGAAATGTCAACAGGGTGTAATAAGTTTTTTTTTTAATTATGTTCAAATAAATCAAATAATTGTTGAGATTTGAGCATTTAATAGAATAACTAACCATAAATCATACAAACGCTAAAGTGCAAAGAAAATTTGACTTATTTAAGGTGATGATTGAGCAAAACAATCCAGGAGTAAACAGCTGGACAAGCTGTAACCTAACTCGGTTTCTCAAACAGTAGATGAAAATGAAGCAACATATAACTTCATAGCTCGGATAAAATTACATTAGCTGAATTATTTCCGATAAATAAACGTCTCAAAATGCTGAAAATGTATGATAACGTACCTGATGAGGTCCTGGGCAACGTGATGGGAAAAGGCAGATCACTGTGGAGACAAAAGCTTCTGACATCAGACTCACTGCTGAGAGGAAACAATCACCTGGTCTGCAACTTATGATTCCTTACACTTTTTAAAACGTCATTTTAAAAATTTCAAGCATTTCTTGTCATTTCTACAAGTATTTATTTTACTAGACTTCTTTTCTTTTCTAATCAAATAAAAAAACTAAGGTTAATATTTGTACAAAAGAAGAAAGTATAACTTGCATACATATGAGAACGACCGTTCGTTCCTACAATAAATATTTCTGTGGTTTTCTTGAGATGAGCAACAATGATTCTGAGCTGATCATAGTTTGGTGATGATGGGAAATTCATCTCTATGAAAAACTATTAAGAGCAAGGATGCTTGCTGTCTGCTTCCAAACATTTCATATTTTTATTTACATTACATCTTTACAGCTCAAATTCAAATGTGAAACTGAGCAGAATAAAATCAGCTTTGTTCCTGTTGACATAAATTTCCAAAATTCGATATATCATTGGCTTTAATATTGTTTTTTAATCTTAATCTTGACCTGATTACAACACAAAATTTACTATTGTGGGGTTTTTTATTTTATTGTTTTTATGTTTTTTAATATTTTCAAGTATTGAGCACTGGTCCATTTTTAATCAAAATGTTATATTTGTGTGTTTTTTGCTTGGCAAGAAAGCTGACTCGCTTCAGTGTAGCCAGATCTACCTAATGGTATGAATAAAGTTGATTGATTGATTGATTGATTGATTGATTGATTGATTGATTGATTGATTACCAACATGACAAAATCTGACTCAGCGAACTGTTCTTACTCTTCTGCTGCTTTGTGAGTCGTAGATGTTCAGCCTTTCAGATAAAACTCTGGAAAAATGTAAACAAATGGATATTTTCCAGAATGACCCACCTCTCAGAGGATTTGCACAGGTCCATGTCACTGGTGGAGGAAACCTCGTTGCACGCCAGGCTGTGTGGCTCAGATTGACATTGGTCTGGGAGCAGAGGTGGAGGGGGCGGAGCTTGGACGAACGCATCCTTCTGAGTCTGCTGATCCGCTGCGGCGGCCTCAAGGTTCTCTGCGGGAGAATTCCACTCCGCCTTTTCGGTTTTCACGGCCAAACATGGCGCGTCGAGCGTTTTCCTGCTCCCCTCGTCCGTCGGCAGGCTGGAGGTGCTGACCTGGGAGCCGCCGCTCGGTCTCCTGCGCTGCCGCAGCCACCTCGGCCGGGATGCCTCTTCGTCCATCTCCGTGTCACTACTCTGGAGCTGCTCCGCTCCCTGGGCCTTGTTCAGCACCTTCCTCTTCTTCAGCTTCCTCACGCGCTTTCCGTTCCTCAGCTCAGACGGAGAGGCCGGCAGGTTAAACGCCGCCGCAGGCTGCGCTGACTGGACGTCGGTGCCATCGGGGAGCTTCGCCGAGGTTTTCCACGGAGCCTCTGAAGGCCTTTCGGACTTTTCAATCTGTGCTGTTAACTTCCCTTTGCCGTCTGGAGGTTCAAGGTTTCTGTCAGGAGAGAACCGCGAGCTGCAGGCAGCACCTGCAGAGATCCGCATGTAAACTGATTAGATTTCATTAAAATAATCCTCTAGCCTCTGATCGCTAACCGGTCTTACCCAATGGGTTTGTGTTGTCCGGGGTGGTGCTGTGAGCGCAGTTGGTGACTGCGCTGTGATCAGGGTCCAGTTCGGAGCTGACGCAGACCGGAGACTGGGGCTCCTCCTTGATGACGACGGACAAAGGAAGGCTGGACGAAGGAGGGGAGGTGCACTCTGCGGCCCGATGCGGACTGGAAACGGCCGTGGCCGGAACCGGGGGACATTTGGCACAGGAGGATGACTCAAGCGGCTCCGCTCCAAAAGAAACCAAGTGGGGTTTTTTCGGGTTGGCCTCAGGCGTCTCCTCAATAGTACCTAAAAAGACACAACAGAAAGTCAATCCATCGTTTCCCACACATGCTGCGCCTTGAGGAAGCATCCCAGGTTTCACCAACTCAAATTTAAGGCTTTTTAAGATTATTAAGACACAAATTTAAGGCCTATATCTCCACAGAAATGTTCAAACGTCGTCCAGCCCACTGGCGATAAATTTGCACTCACTCATGACAGATGCAAAAAAAGCTAACTAGCAAGAACATGTTAGCAGTGGGTTACCATCTGGAGTCACATGCAGTGAAGATGTCTGAGTTGCTGGCTACAGCTTATATTACACTGTCAGGATAATGTGACAGTTTTAACAAATATGCAAAAAAAATAAATTTCTTGTTCATGACAGTTATCTACTGAAGCTTTAAAACAGCTTCACCTGTGAACTGTCTGCTGTGTTTGTTAAACTAATTAATTCTGTTTGTTCACTGATGTTCTCTTAAACCTCCTTTACACAGAGACATACTTTTTTTTTTTTAGTTATTATTAATTTACTAATTAAATCACTTCTGTACTAGACTTTATAAACAATGTAACAGCAACACAGAAAAAAAGTTAAAGTGATATGAATACTTTTGCAAGGCACCACAGGCTGTGACGCCTGTTCAGGTCACTTTCAAAATACTATAAACAAATAATTCTAATTTTCAATGGTGTAATTATAATAACGTTATTTTTAATTGTATATATTTATTTTTTTTTACCTTGCATGCCTTTAAGCAAGTCTATCCGTTTGTTTCTCAGTGAGCTCATCTCCACAGTAATCTGAAGGGGAAGACGACACACAGCCAAGTTAGGGATGTACAAACTCACAACTAGCAAACTAATACACTAAATAACTCAAAACGTTGAGACAAATATAACAAATCTACCATGATACAAACAGACGAACCGAATGTTACTTTCATTACCTGCTGTTTAACCACTATGAGTCGCTGCACCTCCAGGAAGGCCGCCTCCAGCGCCGCGCGGGCCTGGATCAGGTTGGTGTCCACATTCTGCAAGGACTGACTCAGCTCCTCCTCCCGCAGAGACACTGCAAGCAGCTGGTCGATCTGCAGGCGCTCTGCACCAAACACAGACAGCACCTCGGTGTCGGTCACACTGCGGTGTGTGTGGAAGAGTTTGATGATCGAAGATGGAGACAAACCTCTTTTTGATTTGACTTTTCTTCTCTTACTGTCGTGCTCCAAACAAGACAACCCTGTGCCGGTGGAGTCCTGAACGAGATGGGGGGAGAACAAAAGGTGAGACGTGTGGGAAAATGCAACAGTAAGGATGAGAGAGGCTGCTTCACAAACCCACCCCGGCCGCACGCCGCCGCTTCCCCGTCCCGTCGCACTGCTCCGCCCCGGAGCTGCTGTCCCCCAGCGTCAAATCAAATCGCTGGAGAACCTTCGCCGTTGCGCAGTGTAGAATGCCTTTCTGGTTCTTCGCTTCCTCTTCCGGCTGAAGCTCCTGCTTTTCTGAAGCGGAAGGAAGTGTGGATCCCGACTCCTCCTTCTTCACCGCCTCCTCTGGTTTCAAGGGGCCGAACACTGACGAATGAGGCGCCGCAGGTGCGAGGCTGCTTTCTGACAAGGAGCGTTTGCGAGATTTGCTCTCGGAGGTGATTTCCATCAACGACTCCCACTGGAAGCCCTCAATGAGTGGCAGACCGTCCTCCTCCTGGCTTTGGGACTCCTGCTCATATGGCACCATCTCAATCCCAAACCTATCGAAGCACAAACTAAACATGTTAATTTAAATTTTAAAAAAAATAACCGAAAACTTAAATTCTGAGAAGCGACATTCACCTTGGCATGCCTTTCCCCTTGTCCTGCATCTTTCGGACCTCCTGATAGACCTGGTCCCAGTTCACGGAGCGGCGCGCGCTCGCCGAGTTGATGAGCTGCCTCACAGTCGGCTTGAGCCCAGAATCCTTTTCCATGTCGCTTCGCTTCGACTCGCTGAGGTTTCGCACGCGCCTGGCGATGTTCAGGTTTGGCTCGTGACCGGCTGCTTTGCTCTTGGAGCTCATGTGCTTGGTGAGGTCCCGCTTCAGGACGGGGGGGAGGTCCAGTTTGGACAAAGTGGTTCCGTCCGACCCCGAGGCGGCGTGCGCCTCGCTGGTTCTGCCGGCGTCGCTCTCCGAGCTCGGCCCGGCCTCGGAAACCTGCATGGCTTTGGCCGGGACCGCCGTGGGGCTTTGCGTCTCCGCTCCGTTCCTGTTCTCCTCGTCCCTTTTGGCTGTGGACGCAGCCTCTGCTCCCTCTGCGGTGGAGGTGCTCACGTGAAGGGACTGGACAAAAGTGCCGTCTTCTGCAGAAGCCGACGGAGCTTTTTCTTGCCTGAACGCAACAGCCGATGTCGCTTTTCCAGAACTTTCACTCGCACTTCTCTCTTTTAAAGGTTCCCCCTGAATCTGTTGCTCCCCAAGGTGGTGTGTCCTCTCCAAAGAGCCTTTTCTTTCAAAACCAATCTGCCTGACTGCGCGAAACGACTCCGGAAGGCACTGCTCCTGCCTCGATGTGAGGTACCCAACAGGCACCTTGGTCCCACTTTGCTTCCCGCCTGGTTTTGACTGACTGGAGGCCTTGCTGTGCTGAGCGGCACCTTTAGCCCCAGAAACTGAGGAACTCTTCTGATCCACTTGCAGTGATGGTTTATTTGCCTTCTCGCTACAAAAACCAGACGCACCGTTTTGGTTGCCATCTCTCTGAGAACCTTTAGAGCCACCACAGCTTCCGTCACCGACATGGTGGGTTTGGGTTTTGGGTTTTATCGGCTGCCTCCTGTCCTCTTCCACGTTTTGCAGACTTGAGTCCACAGGTGCGCGCTCACATTGGGGGTGTTTCTGAGGCTTCAAAGCCTCTTGGTGTTTCTCTGACGTGCTTTGGTGGGGCTCTACGTGCGATCCGGACGCAACGGGGTACGGTGACCAGCGACAGCTTTTGTCCAGCTTTGGATTGCTGCCGAGTGTTTTAGAGTTTTTTCCGTGGTAGTCTGAGTCGGCCAGTGATGCCTCTCCATTTTGGAGCCTGGCATGCTGCTGAGCATTTCTGAAGTTTCCTTTGCCTTCAAAGTGCGTAAAATTCTGGCCTAAAAGATTTGTTGCGTTGGTATATACAGGATTACACCCCATGAAACTGTGAGGCCTAGCCTTTGGGGCGTACCTGGCGATGTTGTTGTGACCATAGAGCCCATTGCTGCTGCCTCCATTGCTGAGCCAAGGCAGTCGATTTTGCTGACCGCCGTTGCCCCACATCCTGTTGCCATCCACCCTGTTGTTGGAAAACTCTACAGTTGCCCATTTCTGTAAACGGGGGGGTTCCTGAGCGTGCCACGTGGCGCTCCTGCCCTGCTGGTTTTGATGCCAGTATCCCTCATCCTCTCTGCTGCCGTCGTAATAGCTGCTCCTGTGCCAAGACCTGTGTTGACCGGGTCCACCGAAGCCCTGCGGAGGAGCCTGCCACATGCGCTCCAGGCGGTAACGTTCCTTAAGTTGGTTTAGCCTCTGCTGAAACTCTTCCTTTCTCTTCCGTTCTTCTTCTTCTTTCGCCAGCCTAGCAGCTGTAGCCTCCTTCTCTTTTCTAAAAAAAAACAAAAAAAACAACAACAAAGAAACGGACAAATCTTCAGCAATGGTGACCATTGGAAACACGAAAATTATTATTATTATTATTTTTTTTTTGCTCAGTAAATTCACTACACAAGCAGTTCAATTATATCAATACTTTTTCAAGGCACAGCGCTATTGAATTTATTATTTTTATTCTAATTATTATTGGTCATATCAGCTACATTTTTACATTATCCTAATAGCTCCAGTTGGACATTTCTCAAATTCTTNGATAAATAAACGTCTCAAAATGCTGAAAATGTATGATAACGTACCTGATGAGGTCCTGGGCAACGTGATGGGAAAAGGCAGATCACTGTGGAGACAAAAGCTTCTGACATCAGACTCACTGCTGAGAGGAAACAATCACCTGGTCTGCAACTTATGATTCCTTACACTTTTTAAAACGTCATTTTAAAAATTTCAAGCATTTCTTGTCATTTCTACAAGTATTTATTTTACTAGACTTCTTTTCTTTTCTAATCAAATAAAAAAACTAAGGTTAATATTTGTACAAAAGAAGAAAGTATAACTTGCATACATATGAGAACGACCGTTCGTTCCTACAATAAATATTTCTGTGGTTTTCTTGAGATGAGCAACAACGAGTCTGAGCTGATCATAGTTTGGTGATGATGGGAAATTCATCTCTATGAAAAACTATTAAGAGCAAGGATGCTTGCTGTCTGCTTCCAAACATTTCATATTTTTATTTACATTACATCTTTACAGCTCAAATTCAAATGTGAAACTGAGCAGAATAAAATCAGCTTTGTTCCTGTTGACATAAATTTCCAAAATTCGATATAGCATTGGCTTTAATATTGTTTTTTAATCTTAATCTTGACCTGATTACAACACAAAATTTACTATTGTGGGGTTTTTTATTTTATTGTTTTTATGTTTTTTAATATTTTCAAGTATTGAGCACTGGTCCATTTTTAATCAAAATGTTATATTTGTGTGTTTTTTGCGTGGCAAGAAAGCTGACTCACTTCAGTGTAGCCAGATCTACATAATGGCATGAATAAAGCTGATTGATTGATTGATTGATTGATTGATTGATTGATTGATTGATTGATTACCAACATGACAAAATCTGACTCAGCGAACTGTTCTTACTCTTCTGCTGCTTTGTGAGTCGTAGATGTTCAGCCTTTCAGATAAAACTCTGGAAAAATGTAAACAAATGGATATTTTCCAGAATGACCCACCTCTCAGAGGATTTGCACAGGTCCATGTCACTGGTGGAGGAAACCTCGTTGCACGCCAGGCTGTGTGGCTCAGATTGACATTGGTCTGGGAGCAGAGGTGGAGGGGGCGGAGCTTGGACGAACGCCTCCTTCTGAGGCTGCTGATCCGCTGCGGCGGCCTCAAGGTTCTCTGCGGGAGAATTCCACTCCGCCTTTTCGGTTTTCACGGCCAAACATGGCGCGTCGAGCGTTTTCCTGCTCCCCTCGTCCGTCGGCAGGCTGGAGGTGCTGACCTGGGAGCCGCCGCTCGGCCTCCTGCGCTGCCGCAGCCACCTCGGCCGGGATGCCTCTTCGTCCATCTCCGTGTCACTACTCTGGAGCTGCTCCGCTCCCTGGGCCTTGTTCAGCACCTTCCTCTTCTTCAGCTTCCTCACGCGCTTTCCGTTCCTCAGCTCAGACGGAGAGGCCGGCAGGTTAAACGCCGCCGTGGGCTGCGCTGACTGGACGTTGGTGCCATCGGGGAGCTTCGCCGAGGTTTTCCACGGAGCCTCTGAAGGCCTTTCGGACTTTTCAATCTGTGCTGTTAACTTCCCTTTGCCGTCTGGAGGTTCAAGGTTTCTGTCAGGAGAGAACCGCGAGCTGCAGGCAGCACCTGCAGAGATCCGCATGTAAACTGATTAGATTTCATTAAAATAATCCTCTAGCCTCTGATCACTAACCGGTCTTACCCAATGGGTTTGTGTTGTCCGGGGTGGTGCTGTGAGCGCAGTTGGTGACTGCGCTGTGATCAGGGTCCAGTTCGGAACTGACGCAGACCGGAGACTGGGGCTCCTCCTTGATGACGACGGACAAAGGAAGGCTGGACGAAGGAGGGGAGGTGCACTCTGCGGCCCGATGCGGACTGGAAACGGCCGTGGCCGGAACCGGGGGACATTTGGCACAGGAGGATGACTCAAGCGGCTCCGCTCCAAAAGAAACCAAGTGGGGTTTTTTCGGGTTGGCCTCAGGCGTCTCCTCAATAGTACCTAAAAAGACACAACAGAAAGTCAATCCATCGTTTCCCACACATGCTGCGCCTTGAGGAAGCATCCCAGGTTTCACCAACTCAAATTTAAGGCTTTTTAAGATTATAAAGACAGAAATTTAAGGCCTATATCTCCACAGAAATGTTCAAACGTCGTCCAGCCCACTGGCGATAAATCTGCACTCACTCATGACAGATGCAAAAAAAGCTAACTAGCAAGAACATGTTAGCAGTGGGTTACCATCTGGAGTCACATGCAGTGAAGATGTCTGAGTTGCTGGCTACAGCTTATATTACACTGTCAGGATAATGTGACAGTTTTAACAAATATGCAAAAAAAATAAATTTCTTGTTCATGACAGTTATCTACTGAAGCTTTAAAACAGCTTCACCTGTGAACTGTCTGCTGTGTTTGTTAAACTAATTAATTCTGTTTGTTCACTGATGTTCTCTTAAACCTCCTTTACACAGAGACATACTTTTTTTTTTTTAGTTATTATTAATTTACTAATTAAATCACTTCTGTACTGGACTTTATAAACAATGTAACAGCAAAACAGAAAAAAAGTTAAAGTGATACGAATACTTTTGCAAGGCACCACAGCCTGTGACGCCTGTTCAGGTCACTTTCAAAATACTATAAACAAATAATTCTAATTTTCAATGGTGTAATTATAATAACGTTATTTTTAATTGTATATATATATATTTTTTTACCTTGCATGCCTTTAAGCAAGTCTATCCGTTTGTTTCTCAGTGAGCTCATCTCCACAGTAATCTGAAGGGGAAGACGACACACAGCCAAGTTAGGGATGTACAAACTCACAACTATGCATTACTAATACACTAAATAAATTAAAACGTTGAGACAAATATAACAAATCTACCATGATACAAACAGAAGAACCGAATGTTACTTTCATTACCTGCTGTTTAACCACTATGAATCGCTGCACCTCCAGGAAGGCCGCCTCCAGCGCCGCGCGGGCCTGGATCAGGTTGGTGTCCACATTCTGCAAGGACTGACTCAGCTCCTCCTCCCGCAGAGACACTGCAAGCAGCTGGTCGATCTGCAGGCGCTCTGCACCAAACACAGACAGCACCTCGGTGTCGGTCACACTGCGGTGTGTGTGGAAGAGTTTGATGATCGAAGATGGAGACAAACCTCTTTT
The DNA here is from genome assembly GCF_000485575.1 of Poecilia formosa. Taxonomy (NCBI): domain Eukaryota; kingdom Metazoa; phylum Chordata; class Actinopteri; order Cyprinodontiformes; family Poeciliidae; genus Poecilia; species Poecilia formosa. Next base: position 346,925 of record NW_006800180.1, read on the forward strand.
TGATTTGACTTTTCTTCTCTTACTGTCGTGCTCCAAACAAGACAACCCTGTGCCGGTGGAGTCCTGAACGAGACGGGGGGAAAACAAAAGGTGAGACGTGTTGTGTCTGGAGGTGGGAAAATGCAACAGTAAGGATGAGAGAGGCTGCTTCACAAACCCACCCCGGCCGCACGCCGCCGCTTCCCCGTCCCGTCGCACTGCTCCGCCCCGGAGCTGCTGTCCCCCAGCGTCAAATCAAATCGCTGGAGAACCTTCGCCGTTGCGCAGTGTAGAATGCCTTTCTGGTTCTTCGCTTCCTCTTCCGGCTGAAGCTCCTGCTTTTCTGAAGCGGAAGGAAGTGTGGATCCCGACTCCTCCTTCTTCACCGCCTCCTCTGGTTTCAAGGGGCCGAACACTGACGAATGAGGCGCCGCAGGTGCGAGGCTGCTTTCTGACAAGGAGCGTTTGCGAGATTTGCTCTCGGAGGTGATCTCCATCAACGACTCCCACTGGAAGCCCTCAATGAGTGGCAGACCGTCCTCCTCCTGGCTTTGGGACTCCTGCTCATATGGCACCATCTCAATCCCAAACCTATCGAAGCACAAACTAAACATATTAATTTAAATTTTTTAAAAATAACCAAAAACTTAAATTCTGAGAAGCGACATTCACCTTGGCATGCCTTTCCCCTTGTCCTGCATCTTTCGGACCTCCTGATAGACCTGGTCCCAGTTCACGGAGCGGCGCGCGCTCGCCGAGTTGATGAGCTGCCTCACAGTCGGCTTGAGCCCAGAATCCTTTTCCATGTCGCTTCGCTTCGACTCGCTGAGGTTTCGCACGCGCCTGGCGATGTTCAGGTTTGGCTCATGACCGGCTGCTTTGCTCTTGGAGCTCATGTGCTTGGTGAGGTCCCGCTTCAGGACGGGGGGGAGGTCCAGTTTGGACAAAGTGGTTCCATCCGACCCCGAGGCGGCGTGCGCCTCGCTGGTTCTGCCGGCGTCGCTCTCCGAGCTCGGCCCGGCCTCGGAAACCTGCATGGCTTTGGCCGGGACCGCCGTGGGGCTTTGCGTCTCCGCTCCGTTCCTGTTCTCCTCGTCCCTTTTGGCTGTGGACGCAGCCTCTGCTCCCTCTGCGGTGGAGGTGCTCACGTGAAGGGACTGGACAAAAGTGCCGTCTTCTGCAGAAGCCGACGGAGCTTTTTCTTGCCTGAACGCAACAGCCGATGTCGCTTTTCCAGAACTTTCACTCGCACTTCTCTCTTTAAAAGGTTCCCCCTGAATCTGTTGCTCCCCAAGGTGGTGTGACCTCTCCAAAGAGCCTTTTCTTTCAAAACCAATCTGCCTGACTGAGCGAAACGACTCCGGAAGGCACTGCTCCTGCCTCGATGTGAGGTACCCAACAGGCACCTTGGTCCCACTTTGCTTCCCGCCTGGTTTTGACTGACTGGAGGCCTTGCTGTGCTGAGCGGCACCTTTAGCCCCAGAAACTGAGGAACTCTTCTGATCCACTTGCAGTGATGGTTTATTTGCCTTCTCGCTACAAAAACCAGACGCACCGTTTTGGTCGCTATCTCTCTGAGAACCTTTAGAGCCACCACAGCTTCCGTCACCGACATGGTGGGTTTGGGTTTTGGGTTTTATCGGCTGCCTCCTGTCCTCTTCCACGTTTTGCAGACTTGAGTCCACAGGTGCGCGCTCACATTGGGGGTGTTTCTGAGGCTTCAAAGCCTCTTGGTGGTTCTCTGACGTGCTTTGGTGGGGCTCTACGTGCGATCCGGACGCAACGGGGTACGGTGACCAGCGACAGCTTTTGTCCAGCTTTGGATTGCTGCCGAGTGTTTTAGAGTTTTTTCCGTGGTAGTCTGAGTCGGCCAGTGATGCCTCTCCATTTTGGAGCCTGGCATGCTGCTGAGCATTTCTGAAGTTTCCTTTGCCTTCAAAGTGCGTAAAATTCTGGCCTAAAAGATTTGTTGCGTTGGTATATACAGGATTACACCCCATGAAACTGTGAGGCCTAGCCTTTGGGGCGTACCTGGCGATGTTGTTGTGACCATAGAGCCCATTGCTGCTGCCTCCATTGCTGAGCCAAGGCAGTCGACTTTGCTGACCGCCGTTGCCCCACATCCTGTTGCCATCCACCCTGTTGTTGGAAAACTCTACAGTTGCCCATTTCTGTAAACGGGGGGGTTCCTGAGCGTGCCACGTGGCGCTCCTGCCCTGCTGGTTTTGATGCCAGTATCCCTCATCCTCTCTGCTGCCGTCGTAATAGCTGCTCCTGTGCCAAGACCTGTGTTGACCGGGTCCACCGAAGCCCTGCGGAGGAGCCTGCCACATGCGCTCCAGGCGGTAACGTTCCTTAAGTTGGTTTAGCCTCTGCTGAAACTCTTCCTTTCTCTTCCGTTCTTCTTCTTCTTTCGCCAGCCTAGCAGCTGCAGCCTCCTTCTCTTTTCTAAAAAAAAAAAAAAAAACAACAAAGAAACGGACAAATCTTCAGCTTGGTTTGAACTGTGAATGGTGACCATTGGAAACACAAAAATACTTTTTTTTTTTTTTTTTTTTTTTTGCTCAGTAAATTCGCTACACAAGCAGTTCAATGATATCAATACTTTTCCAAGGCACAAAGCTGTTGAATTTATTATTTTTATTCTAATTATTATTGGTCATATCAGCTACATTTTTACATTATCCTAATAGCTCCAGTTGGACATTTCTCAAATTCTTCAAGCAAGACAGAGATCAAGACAACATGTGTAAAAATAGCACTGGAGCAGAGCGACTTTTATCTAAACTTTAGGTTGGAGAAGCTTTTTACCATCAAAGTAATTTTGTTTTTTTAATATTCCACACCATCAAAAGACTGAAAATGTGGTGTGTATTAATATGTCCAGAAGGCATTAGGTTGGAGCCCGGATCTGTTTGAACTCTGTATTTGCAGTCGTGTCTTTTCTTTTTTAGCCTGCAGGCCTGACATCTGACTCCGGCCACGGCTCAGTGTGAAGCTGTGGCTAAAACAGGCCTGGAGGCGCCGCGCAGCAGAATATGACTATACATGGCATATGCTGACAAACTACAGCTTGTTGACTCACGTCTGTTCACATCTTAGTTACATCTCGCAAACTTTGAAAAACAAAGTTTGTGTTTATAAGTCACTGCGTTTGGGGTGTTTTCACCAAAACTAATCAGTCTAAAGTGGTTTTTACCTTAAATGATGCCGTTTTGCTAACACATGTATAACATATTAGCTAACATTTATTTTAAGCAGTGAATCTCATTTTACAGTAGGTCGGACAGTCGGCTCACCTGATCTGCTCTTTTCTCTTTTCAATCAGGTCCACCAGAGTCTGGTCGAAGTATTCCTCGTCTTGGTCGTTTCCGGCCCGCTGTTTGTCCGCCGCCTCCACGTTTTGTTTGTGCGTGGCGCTGGAGATGTGGCCGGCGTAATCGGTCAGGCTCACCATCTTCACCTTACACACTCTGCACTCGTGTCCGCAGTCCCTGGGGAGGGAAGGTGACAGTGGGGCTTCAATCGTTCCCGCGGGCATGGCTCTGATCCGGTCTGGTTACAGATTGCTTTTTCCACCTGAAGAGCCGGCAGCTGCACACCCTGGCTCTACTTTCTCCAACTTTGAAGTCTTAAAAAACTCAGGAAAGGAGATTACTCGACAATCCTTGGTATAAATGATCCGATTCGTCTCTCGCAGATCAGGAGGTAGCTAACTTAGAATTTTCTATAGGTAGAGTCTTAATCATCCTGATCTTAGCGTTTCCCCTGTTCTCAGCAGGCCGTAGGTGGCAGAGCAGCCGGGCCGGACCGCGGCAGCACGCTAGTCTAAGATGTTCGGGTCCGGCCGCGCGGCACAGCGCTGGGACGCGTGGGTGGAAGAGAGGCCGGCGCCCTCAGCTCAGTGCGCCTTCATGATGGTGTCCGCTGCGCTCTGGTGCTTCAAGGCAGGCACCATCTCTATTTGACCTCTCTCTGCGCTCCAAATGCCACAGCCCAGAGCCCCTCCCGGATGACGGCATGTGTTAGGTCTGGAGATCCCGACCACCAATCGCCATGCGGAGCCTGTGAAACCGAAGCCCAGTGCAGCTGCTCACAGCCTCCGTTTTAAACCTCTCCCAGGGATGCCATCCTGTAATGCTGAGGGGCCAGTTGCTTTCCTGGCTCGTTCTCAATTTCTCCTGCAAATCTGTGTCATGGGGTGGTAACACTTTGAGGCGTCTCGTGCAGCTGGCGTGCAGCACTGAGATCGAGTTACGCGTTTCTGACACAGTATTTCTGCTTCGGCTCACGACTGCTCCATTTCAGCCACTTGACTGTAAGTGTGTCAGGTCATCAAAACACACCGACACATTTTAACAGTAACTATTAATGTATATCTTTATTCTGTGACGGCATATTAATGTCAATGTAGATGGGGAAAAAAAAAAAAGAGTACATTTTCACAAAAACAAATTTTGATTTTGAGATTCATTTTGGAAATTTTCTTTAAAAAAAAAACTTGGATACTTCTGACTTTGGAAAGTTGATATTTGCAAGAAAAAACTCAGAAATGGTAAATTTTTGTCTCCATCTGCAATGGCCCTAACATATGGAGCCCCAACAGGGGCAATAATGTACTGATCAGTTCATGTGCCATAACTGCATACTGTAAGCTATGGGGTAATAAATCATCTGACAGTTTTGATTGTGTCTCTTTTCTGTTGCTGGTCTGAATGGTTTAAAGGGCCATTTCCATCTCAACATTACACAAACAGACATAAGCATGAATTAATAAATCAATTTTCAATCAGTTTTTTGCACCAAAGAGTTAATAATAAACACCGAGGCTCTTTAAATGTGTATATATTTGAAATTTAAGTTGACATTTGAGACTGTATGTAATGTAGACCAGCAAATATTGCAGTAAGCGAGGGAACGCAAAAGAAACATTTTTCCCCATGGCCTGTTTTGGGCTCCGTATCTATAAACCTGGCTTAACTCGGCGCTGATCACGCACGTCACCTTTCACTCAAACTGTACGATTCGCAAGGTGGCATTTATATGGGCCCACTTTAAGGAAACGTTTCCAGAGAATAGGACACCGACGAACACATAAAGCATAAACGCCTCACCACTTGTTCAGCTCACAAAGCGAACTGTCTAAAGCGTGACAACGGCCCTGCCCCAATACTCACACTTACTCCATACGCCCCTCTAAGAAGTGTGTACTCAGTCAAAGTACACATCGGGGTTCAAGTATGCAAGTTGAAAATGCAAAATTGGAGATTTGGTACAGTACGGGTTACGTCATGGATGTAACTGCGACATCCAAAATGGCGGCACTTGGTCGCTCTTTTGGGATTTGTACTGCAAACGAAAGAACAACAAGCAATGGATTTTAAATGTACAAAGCAGGTGTGTCTGCTTTCCAAAGTCATTGTAGGAGATATTTGGCTGCTGTGTTATGACTTGTTGAATACAGAGCAAGTTCAGTCATATCCACACACGTACAGCAGAAACAAGGATTACTTTAGTACTTTATGTTTGAAAACTGATTCTCCCGTAATGCACACAACTTGCTCGGTGCCATATTTCTGCCTTTTAATTCAAAATGTCACATTCAGCCATGAATTTGTGCACACACTCGAAAACCTGCAGCGGGAACTCGCATGTGAAGGACCACAAGCGTGGAAGTGTGAGTTTTGGGGACGGGGCCCTCGGCAGCCTAAAAGAAACACCTGAACACCCTTTGAATGCTCAGTATCAACACTAAGCCTCACCACCAGGCCACATTCTTTCGGTCATCTAAGCGGGAGTCACGAGATGGCCCTTGACTTCTGGCCTTCACGCCTGTTGTTCCGGACAGATTGTGTCTAAATATACGAGCCGTGGCTCAAACAGCTGCCAGCGGCTACCGACATGTGCTCATCACGTGCAAACAGATTTCAATAAAACTCCTTAAGGTTGAACTTAAACCTGAAACTTTATCACAGTTTCGACAGGAAGTGAGCTCACCGGCCTTTAAGCTTCTCCAGCTCCCGGTGGTGCAGCATGCTCCTCATGTGTTCATCCATCTCCTGCACATGAAGCAATGAAACGCCGTTCGCTTAGAAATCTCAAGTTGTTTTTAAATGATTTACATTTTTTTTAAGTGAAGGCATTAACTTGACTTTTATATGAATGTATTGAGTAAATACAAAAAAAAAGAGCCCAGATGTGTATATAAATGTCTCTCTTTTTTTTTTTTTTTTACAGAAGATAGGCTTTCTGTAATCTGTACACAAGGAGACACTCATAAATAAAAGGTCATGTGAGAGTCATAGCACCAACACGGTCATGGAGTAAGTCACACGTCGGGGTTAATTACCTGCTTGGAAGCGCAGACGGTTTCACACAGGATGCACTGTCTGTGTCTCGTCATCTTGAATGCAGGAGGATTTCAGCCCATCACTGTCCAAAGGGAGAAACTGAGTCAAATTTAAGAAGCTTAAATAAAAGAGGTGAACTGATTGCAGTTTTCTGGACGACCGGAAATCTTTAAAAAGGCGAGTTTGACTGGAAGATGATTGTTTTTTGTTTAGTTTTTTTTACAACTGACACCGCTTAGCGTTATAAGGTAGAGGTGAAGAAATAAAATTTAAAGAATCGCAATTTCTTCTCTCAGGAATTCAGAGTCAGTTTAAAATGCTCAAAAAACTTTTGTCTGCTTTTTTTTTTTTTTTTTCAAAATTACATTTTGAATAATTCTTTACTTTTTTATTAGTTAATATTTTAAATATTAAACACTCATTATTTAATATTTTCATTTAATAAAAAACAGGCAGCCAAGCCAACCCAGTACTGGTGCTTTAAGTTATAGAATTTTACACGCAAACTTTGTTTTTATCCAAATAAAATTTGATTTTAAATATATGTTTTATTTAACAGTCTTTTCCTCTTGTCATTCACATAACTGAAACATAATCTCTATATGGTTTGAATAGAAAAATCGTTTTTAAATCGAAAATTGTTTCAGAATCGAATCGTTCCCCTGAAAATCGGAATCGAATCACTAGACGCTGAAAGACTCGCATCTCTATGAAAAGGTGACAAAACACTTCCAGTGTCTGTTTTTTTTTTTTAGCCTTTTGTCACATTTTAAAACTTTTCTCTGACAGGACCGAGGCTGATTTTTAGACCTTTGTGGAATCAAATAAGATTCGTTTTACATATCACTGGATTGCTGATCTCTTAAAATTAGGGAAATCTGGATCAATAAATCAATCAGTGCACTGCTAATTAATAACATATCATATAATATAAAGCAAAGTGACGATATTAACTGCAAACTGTGTGCTTTTCCAGAGCTGCTCCACAGCATCTGATGTTTTCCTGCAAGCTGAGACCTCAGATTCTTCAAATGGGTCAGGTAAGACAACACTGATCTATTTAATGCATCATCATCATCATCATCATCAGTGTCACAATCCAAATAGAAGCAGAGTTCAGCCCGAGCCCCGGTTTCATTCCAGGGTGCTGATAGAACAACTTTGTTGCCAGATGGCAAAGAGAGTCACGTCTGGACTCGTCTGCCGCTTCCAAACGGGGCAAGGATTTAAAACCAGCCCGGAGTTAAAGGTGACACCAAACATCAGCTTTCAAAACACAGACCTACACGTTAGTGAGTTCAACTGAGATAGTTTTGAAATCTGTCCATCTGAGAAGATATAACTAAATGTAACTTTGTCACATCTCACCTTTCAATTAAAAACAAATAATTATAATAACTGAAACTCATAATTAGGTAACTATATAAAATAAATAATGCATTTATAATCAAAGCAAAGCATAATGGAAACTAAAAATCTTCAAAATTTTTAATAAATAAAACATATGTAGTAGCCATACACTTGTTATTTTTTTGGTTTACCAAGGTTTTAAAAAGTAACCCAAAACTGCAACAGCGACCCATCATAGTAACTATATGTTTTAAAGTTACATTTTCAGAGAATGTGCCAAAGTTCCCAGGCTTCATAAAACACAGAGTGACAAAGCAAAGAATAGCTGCGACTGACTAATTTATCCGCTAATATCAGCTTGTTACACTCTTGAGTTTAAATCAAAAAAGGCCAGAAAAGCAAAGAGATAAAACATTTAGCAAATAACTCTTGAAAACTTTCTAAATTAGTGGGCACTTATGTTTTACATTTGCAAAAAGCCTAAGTAACAAAATAAAACAAATGTAAAAAAAAAAAAAAAAAAAAAGGCATCCGTTAAAATTGTAATATTATGGGGGATTTTTAGTACTAGGATAAATGTTGAACGTCCTGTTTTAAATAAAAGCAAATATTCTGAAATCATTTAGTCTGGGATTCAACACCTGCAGCTGCCAGCTACACTAAAGAATCTTAGAAGAAAATTAGAAAAGTTTCTACATTTAGTTTGGCTTCCAGGAGAATAACATATCATTGAATTAAATTGTCTCTACTTTTTTTGCATTTAGCAATACCCTAAAAAAGCAAGACTCTAAAAAGTTAAAACATAAACTGCGTAATACAATTTAATTAACATGTCCTAAATATCACTATAGCACAAAAAAAGCAGATAACAACAAAGAGAGGAGATAGCTAACTAACAGTTAGTTGCAGCAACCAACACAAAGTTATATTACATTAGCCTTACAACATTTAATGTATTCATTTAGGAAATGTAATCAGTGCTTAAATAAACCATTTATCTGACTGTTATTACCTTTGTTTCCAAAAGAAATTTACTGATTTGGGTAGAGGGTCGCAGAGGCTATGAACTACCTAGCAAAGATATTTAGCTTAGCTTCTAAGAATGTGAAAAGGACCCGGGAAATTTCTAAAATACACTCCACAGCTCCAGGTGTAGCTAATTATAAATTGTGTATATGCCTGCAACATGTAAAGGAAATAATACTCAGCAGAGCAGTAAGTTAAAAAAGTTCCCTTCTGAGCTAAAGCTAAAGCTAGCAAGCTAGAAACAGCTTGTTTTACCAGCTCCACCAGTTTCACCTCTGCTCCACCTAGATATCTTATTGTATTGTCGTGACAAGAGTGAAGCTACATAAACTTTTTACGTCCACAGTAAGTAATGAAATATGGCTGTCATTTACCTTTATAAGCTCCAAATGTGTGCAATAGTGTGTTTACTGCAGAAGCTAACAACAACATCCTCCTTCGAATCCGCTCTCGTAGTGAACCACATCCCGTGATGCGTTCAAGAGCACAGTCTGTGTAGGAGCAACGAACACCGTCAGAAATTACGACTTTCCCCCAAAAACAAACTAGTAGGTCATCACTTACTTTGCTACAATTCGATTTATTTTATGTGCATTTTTCTTTAGCTGCCAACTGCGTTTGCGTATAATGCAGCTTTTTAAATTAAATTAAATTTTTTGCTACATATTTAAATAAACACTGGTTAAATCTTGTTAAAACTTGTTAAATCACATTTGGAGACAATACTTTGGGCATGAAATCCAATTTATTTTCATCAAAATGGAACTATATGAATAGTAACAACTAACAAATTCATAATTTAAGTCAACTCTAACAATGACCACAATGATACTTTTTCATCAACACAAAAAGTGGAAAAAGAAAACAAAAAATAAATGAAAATTGAACATTTTTTTAAAAAATGTATACATTTTAAAATGTATACATTTTAAAACATTTTTTAAAAAAAAGTTCAATTTTCATTTATTTTCTGTTTTCTTTTTCCACTTTTTGTGTTGATGAAAAAGTATCATTGTGGTCATTGTTAGACCACAAGTTCAAAAAAAGTTCAAAAGTTCATTTTTTGATAATCCCTTTTGAGATAATCTATGAAATGTTTCAAACATTTTTATTTGTTAAACAAAGTACATAAAAGAGAATCACTACACTACTCCCTTTTCAAGTTATCTAGCACAACTGTTTCTCAGTTTCACAAAAAAAAAAAACATACAAAAAAAGTTTAAAGAATCTCATTTCTCAGCAACATTGCTGAGTATGTGCAAAGTTGTGTTCCCCAGGAATGTTTAGAAATGCAACAAAATATTTCACTTTTATAAAGAAAATACAGCCACAGTGAATTGGTGAATCTAAATTGCTAAAACGTAGCTAGCTCTGTGTGTGCAAAATTTACATTCCAATCCTTAGTGTAAATTACTCTCCAATTATCAAAAATATATGTATATAACAGCGTTAAAAAAACAGCATGTGTGATTAAAAAAATCATTCACTTGAACATTTCTCTCCATGCCAGCATGTGCGAGCAGTTTTCCTGCGTTGCGTTTTAGCTTATCGAGTTTAGCTCCCTTGCTTTGTGCTTCAGGTGCCTCTTGCGCATCTTAATAATCCATTTTATGGTGAGCTTGGCAAAATTTGCAGCCTTGAAGAGAGCCATGAAGACGACACAGAGGATGCCGATGGAGCTCCAGGGATTTGCAGTCACTATCTGCATAGACAGAAGCACAGCTGACTTGAACACTGACAGACTCACGTGTGCAGGCTATTCTAGCGAGGGTGACAATATCTCTGGGAAAACTTACCAGCCTGATTTCCTGAATGTAAGGATCTCGCCACTCGAAGACAACAAAGAAGAGCTGAACCGTCTGCTCTGATTCAGACCTCTTGTCGTTGAATTTCACCACTCCCGACTAGAAGAACGAACAGAAATCGTGAAAGCGCAGCCTCTGATAAAGACGTCTTCGTGTGCGTAAGCCGGTAATACCTCTTGCCGAAACTCCACCGCTTCGCTGCGTCTGCCGGACGTTTTCACGAGAGACATTTTGACCCAGGTTCTGAATCCTCCAGAGAATGTCCACATGGAGTAATTCCGCTCGCAGTCCCTCATGAACTCGGACTTGTTCGCGCTTGAGGTGCCGGGAAAGAGAGGAGACATGAGCTGCCGGATTCAGACTGGTTCAACTTCAGACGCCTTGAAAAAGTGTTTATAGCCCTTAAACGTTTTCACATTTCATTGCAACTACAAACTTTACTGTGTTTCATTGTCTGGACTTTGAGGAACCTCCTTTCGGTGGAAGACTTTCAGGGTAAAAACTAAACTTAAGGTGACAATTAGGTGAGAAAATTCAAAGGGTATGAATACTTTTCAAGGCTGTGCAGCTGTTTGATCACACATTTCAGAAGATAAAGGTGAACTCCCAACAACCTAGAGGTTTAACTTTTAAGTCAATTTTTACCTAACGCGATCACTTCCCTGCGATATCCAGCTGACATTTTACTATCCGTGCCTGTTCTTTTACAGAGGTACAAACATTTCGACGCCAATAGAGTGATGAGGGACAGTTTGTGAAACACACTGTTCAGCCAAAGGTTTACTTTGCGGTGATAAAACATGCAAGAATTAAACCAGTCGGATCTTGTTTCAGAGGCGTTTCTATTTTTCTACCTAACGTATAAACGCTTACTCCACCTGATTGAAGAAAAAGCTGATTGCTTTAAGTTCAACATTATCTTACGATACAATGAATAGACGGCCTGAAAACGTGACGAAGGTACACAGAGGCAGCATCGGCAAAGACTCGATTGTCCGTGGCGGTTATCTCCCACGGCAAACAAAGCAGGATCAATACTTTAGAGTTTGCGTTTACCTTTCAATCAAGTCACTGAACTTCGCAAAGAGCATGTATGAAATGGCACTGAAGTCCTCCTGGGTTTCATTCTGGCTGAACTGCATGAAGATCAGCTCTTTGTTTTTCACGTCCGATGGGCCACGGACCACCACGGCCCGTTTCTGTGACACAACAGGAGAGAGAGACGATGTGTGGCTGTAAATCAACGGCGACGGTTCACATAAAAAAAGGTCAAACCACTTAAAGAGACAGTATTGTGTGTTTTCATAGCACAGTCAATTGATTGTGCTACCTTCAGTTTGTATAAAAATGCTGCATATGTTAAATATGACTTAAAAGAAATTTGATTAATGCCTTGAAATAGGACCTCCGTCTCTTTAAGAAGCTGCTGTTCTTTCTGAAACGCCACCCTCAGGAAGTCATCACAACATGGCTCCTCTATTAACCCTGCAACAATGTTTTTTCCAGAACTTTTCTGAGCTCAGCAGATATGAAATTCCACCAGGTATTTGCTAATTGGTGCTGACTAGTTTGAAGGAGCTCAGTGGGGGAGGTGGAAGCTCAAAAGAGTGAAAACTGCAGTTCAGAGGAGGAGATTTGTCTTCGAAGGCGGGGCTAGGTCCACCCAGGCGTTTTGAACAGCTGAATGGTTGCCAATGGAGATTAAAGGATTTCTCAAACATGCGTCAAAGAATCAAAGCAACACTCCAGGTATGTTTTTGATGAGGGAACAATATAACATGACATAAATCTAATTCTGCCCCTCTAAAAGTTTTTCCACATTTTTTCCTATTAAAGCCACAAACTTCAGAGTATTTTGTGGGGTATTTTATTTGACAGCCCTTTGAAGAAAGGCCTCCATTATCATCAAATATTTGAAAATTCATGTCAAAAGTTTCAAGGGGTATGAATACTTTTTCAGGTCACATGTTCTCTACTGACTGAATCAATGTGTTCACAGTGTACCTGTTTGCGCTCTGTGAACGGCCCAAAGTAAGTGACCTCTGTGATCTCACAGTCCCCTTCCTGAGGCGTACCAGGGTCCACTAGAGGTGGGATGTTGTCATGGTAGTGATGTTTGCAGCTCAGCAGCTGAGCATCGTCAGGAAACAGAGCGATACCTGCTCAGAGGCAGAAACAAAAATACTTTGAATTTTTTATAGTTCAGACACTCTGATAGGATACATACTACAGCAGCTTTAGAGTGGACTTACTTGATTTCATTTGATCTTTTACTTTGTGTTTGAATTCGTTTTATTAATTTTTTTTTTCAGACGCTGCGGTTTTTCTTGTTTTGGATCAGTTGCCTGGCATTGTGCATTTCAGCGCTGATGGTATGTAACGTGACGCGATACAATAAAAATGTGTTATATCCATGTTTAACACCTTCGCTTGCTCGTTATTATTTACACCGACTTGATTGCCGGTGGTGCTAAAAAGTAGGTGTGAAGCAAAGCCTTAAAGTGCCAAATACTCTCCCTCTCTACTATGTAAACACGCCTCACAAACTGCTCATTGTACCTCGACAAAATTTACCCAAAGACAAACACTTTCTCCACAGGAGGAAACATAATTAGCAGCCTGGATAATGGTCGCTTATGTTGTCGTATCACAACCACAATTCTCAGAGTATTTCATGAGGATTTTATGTGAGAAATCAACACGAAGCTGAGTATAATTAAGAATAATCATGTCAGTGTAATTGGTTGTGTGTCTCCACACATCTGGAGAATGTTTTACTCGTCGTCGTCACAAAACAGCTCAAGCTCAGACAGTTTGTAAATCAATCTGAACGGCTTTTATCAAATCTCGTCACAAACTCTTAATCAAACTCTGACCTGAACTTTGAATGGGCCACTCTAATCACTCTAATCACCTTTACATTGTGTGACCTAAGCCGTTCCTTTGTATCTCTGGCGTTAGCATTTTGCATTTGGATTGGTCTTTTTCGGCTTTCTTCATTGTTCTTAGCTTCATCCATGTTCTGCTCCACTGGAATCAGCTTCCCTGTCCCTTTAGGCGTGACGCAGCTGCCACTGTGTTTCACATGTCAAACAGAAAGTTACATTTCTGTCTCATCTAGCCTTCAACCACATGTTTTTGTCCATTACATGACTTAGGGAAACCTAAAAAAAAGAGGAATGCTGATGGCTTTCCATTTGCCAGACTCCCAGATTTGGGGAGTGAATGACAAATATTTATTCTATACAGTCGAGACACCCCTGGACATTTTTTTAATAGGGGTGCCCAGACCAGGCCAGTAGAAATTTGAATCAATTAATTTATTTTGTATTTATTTATCTTTTGGATTTTGCATGTATGTCTTCATTGAAGAGGATGACTCTGTATTCCTTTCAGTGACATGAACATGATTTTCTGGAAAGACAAATGGGGCGGCCCAACATTTTTCAAACGGGCCACGGCCCCCTGGGATCCTCCCTTGTCAGCACCACTGATTCTATCACCACTTTGCCCCTGTACTCCAAAGTTACCACGGCTCTCCTAATAAAGCCTGACAATTCAGATTTCATATTTGGGTCATGGATTGAAAGATGGTCAATGATATGTTGAATGATATGTTCAACTTTGTTTTTTTTACTTGCGACTTCATCACCGCTTTATTCCTCATATGTATGGTGTTTTCTTTGTCCTTTATGATTCTGTATGTTTATTTAGTTTTCTTTTTCTGCATTTGTAAGTTGTCCTACTTTGTGTTGGTTTATCATTAAAGTTTGCAGTGCAACATGCGTTGTGCTGCGTTCATACGAACCAGGAGGGGAGAAGGAGTCCACTTCCTTGTAGCTGACCGACATGACAGGCTGACTGAGTTTGTTCAGAAAGTCGGAGATGGTTTGGTAGGCCAGGAAAATCGCCACGGCAGTCAGCACCAGGTAGATGAAGATGAGCAGCACGGTGAAGACGTTCTTCATGCAGGTTTTGCTGAATCTCCGCGGTGGACTGTTCCCTCGCATGTCATCCTCTGAAGAAGAATAAGGAAGGGTTAAAAACATGAGGGCAAACAGAAAGTGATGCTTTGAGACGAACTGCATCAGAAGGAATATACCCCATGACGCTAGGTGTGCCTACTTTCCTAACGGAAACAGATTAAACCGAGGAACAGCCGCTTGCCTTGTCTGACGTTGCCATTGGACTCCACAGGCACCGTCTCCTCGTCAACATCGTCGATAGAGTCTTGAGACTGACCATTGCCTTCGTCGCCTTCGTAATCTTCATCGTTGAACTGTTTATTTAAAAGAAACAGAAAAGCGTCCTGATCTTGACATAGCTTTAAATATGCAAAGAGTCATTAAAGAGTTTTTATGGATAACTATGAAGACCCGTCTCTGTGTGAAACATCTTCAGCAAGTTCATGTCTAACGCCTAATTGTATCTCTAGCTTTATTTTGCCAGCTTCTGGAGTCACCAGTCCAGACCTGTCATCTGATGAAATCAGCAGAGGTAAACAGAGATGAATGACACAACAGTGATTAGGACTGCCACAGCACAAAAACATGCATGGGCTAACCAGTATTAATTTTGATTTATTATCTTTAACCCATTCCTAAAATATATATTTTTTTCAGGCTAAACATTTAACCAAACAAGCTGGGGCAATGTTTAGTCAACTCAGCGTTGAATTTGTTTATGTATATGAACAAATTCATGAACATGTAGTTGGACTGTTTTGACCCAGCATGTTTCACAATGTAATAAATGCAGCCATGATTGAAGTTTTTTTTCCTGTTACTTTTATAAAGTATTATTTTATTATGATATTAACTTGTTGCCACAACTAAATAAGAACTTGATTTCTTTTTAAGCAGTTCAGAATTTTCTTTATATTGTAGTTTTATATTTTAGAAATATTTTAAATTATTTGCTTTGGTTTATATGTTGCTGTTGTTTTTTATTCTTGTTATGGACGTAAAGACTGTCATTAAAGTTTTAATTTTATTGTATTGAAGTAGCACTATATATTTGGACAAACTTTATAAACTCCACTAGTTTATTACTGTGTTACAGCAGCTTTACTTATTCTCACACCGTTAATGAAGCTAAACTTAAAACTACAGAAAACAACTTTATAACTGTACATTTAATCGCAGCGCCGAATGTTTTTGCCCTTTGAACAAAATCCGTCCAAAATGGCAACAGCTAAACAACGACCTGCTGCTTTGTAGCGTGGTACTACATGACTTATGAAGCAGCATGCCGTTTTCAGCTCCGGTCCTCGACAGCATAGTCACATGACGAGAAGAGAGTTGTTTATGGATTATTTGGACAAACGTGAAAGACAAAAAAAAGAGGAAGTTATAATGTTACCTGTTGGTATGAACTCCTGTTTCTCGTCCCGGGCATTCCTCCGCTCTTCTTTCCCCTCTGACTGGAGCTGTCGTAAAATCCTTGAAGCTGTTTCTAATTGTTCACAGAACTGTCTTTAGGTAAAGCGTGCATGTTTAAGGAAATGTCATTGGCCAACCCTGGCGTGCGCTCCAGTTCACCGGTGTCTACTCCAACCCAGACCCCCAACTCATTCAGCTCCTCTCCCCACCCCCAACTCAAGCAGCCTTGGTTGCGATAATAGCGGCCCATCCCGTGATAACCAGGCACCTCTACAGGCTGCGATACACTTTAAAGGTTGCTGTTTCCTTGACGTGCTTTCTTGTTTCCTCCATCCTTTCCTTAGTCTGATGGAACCTATCGCTGTGTTCACATGCTCACGGAACGTTCAAAGCTCTTCTCTCTGTTTTTTAAAAAAGTATTTTTCCGGCATTAGAGGTCTTTATTAACAGTCACCAGACAGGAAATGGGTAAAGAGAGAGAGTCAGCAAATGCCTCACGGTTGGGAGTCGAACCCTGGACTGCAGCCTCTTTATCCCTGAAGTTAATTTTTTTACTCCAAAAGATACTTTTATTGTAAAAGCGTTAAACAGCAATATTGTAATCCTCCCACCCCCAAATTAAAACCACCAAATTTTTTTTATTTACATTGCCATTTATCGCTCCAAAAATGAATTTTGTTTTACCCAAGTGCTTTGTTCAGAAGTTTACATAACGAAATTCTTGTCTTTTTTGTGTCATTATTTTCTACGTTGTATGCTGAAAAAGCTGTACAGTTATCTTGCTGTAACAAGGTATAAATCCTTATCTGGGTATTTTTATTTGCAGATGTATTTCCTCATTTATTTATTTATTTGTCGTCAGTCTTCCACAAATACCAACTACTAAAATGTAAAATGATATCCAGAGAAACTAATGTAAGTCAATGTCAAATTTATTATTTATGCAACACATTTAAACACCTTAAGTTTACTAGTTTTACAGTCAAATACCCGTATAAGTATAAAAATACAAATAACAACAACAATATTAATAATAATAATAATAATAATAATAATAATAATAATAATAATAATAATAATAATAATAATAATAATAATAATAATAATCCTTGTTTTGCTACATAAAAACCTTGCTGAGATCTTAAATCTGTTTTTCAAGAGGGACCTGGCAACATACCGATTACAATTATCAACATCGACATCCAGAGGAATCCATACGTTTAGTTTTAAAAGAATCAAAAATAAGATAAAATCACCTAAAAACTTACATTACGTAGTTGATTGAATAAATTTAATTCCACAAACCTTTTCTGACAAGACTAGTCACATTTCCGAGAGTTCACAAACGCAACACCGAAAGTATGACGAAGGGTTAAGTTCCTGGATGAGTTTCCGCACGAGATCCGTCAAACAACGTCCCTGCCATGGCAACGACGCCGGTTTGGGTCCTGTTCGTGCTTCTTTCTGTGAGTTTAGCCGAAGAGGTTCAGTTAAATTACAAACCAGCCACAAAACCTGTGCGACTTTTCACTGAGGAGGAGCTCCAGAGATACGACGGCAGTGAGGTAAAATTTATGCTTTTGATAACTCCCCGGTTCCTAAATATGTGTTTATGAGCGCTCTGTTCAATCGTGATAAGGAATAACTTACTGTCCTTTGTGTCACCTGCCTGTTTCAGGAAGGCCAGCCTATTTACATGGCAATAAAAGGTGTTGTGTTTGACGTCTCCAAAGGAAAAGGTATTTTTTAAAAAGTGGAGCACGATGAAAGAAAACATTTCAAAACCTCCGAAATAGTTGAACCCAAACCAGTTTTCTGTCAACCCACATTCCAATGTTTGTTTGGCTCATTGCAGAGTTTTATGGTAAAGATGCTTCATATAACGCTCTAGTTGGGAAGGACTCCACCCGAGCTGTGGCCAAGATGTCCCTGAACCCAGCAGACCTGACGTCAGACACTGTGAGCAACACAAAAGGATCGGCGGTGCCACCCTCTTAATTGTCCAAACTGTTGTCAGATTGACATGCGTCCATACATAGAAGAATATCCAATCCTTCTTTTGTTTCGAAAACAGATCTGCATTTTCATCCACTTTCAGTTCACATGAACGCACCACTCCATAATATGGATTTTGAAATAGTTTGTTTTTCACAATGGGGCCTTTCATTTTTCAAGAGTAATGACCACTAAAGCGTAACAGCTTGAACCAGACTAAAACTCATTACACACACCATCCCGAACTCTGCTTTCACATGATCATATCGACCCCAAGCAATTTTTAATATCAGACAAAAAAAAAGATAAACAGCCTTCAAATAATAATTTCACTTGTTACATTCTCGTTTCTCTTTGCGATTCAGTGATTTTATTTCAGCTACACTTGAGGGTTTTTAAGCATAATTTTACCACATTTGAATTTAAGTGCATGCTTTGACTAGGACACACAAAAACCTTAATTTTGATGACAGAATTTATTGTTCCATCATTTACATCAAGTGGTCCAGTTTCTAAGGAAGCAAAGCAGCCCCTCACCATCACACTGCCACTGCCATGCTTAGCCATCAGTGTGATTTATTTATTTTTTTGTAAGTGTGCCAATTTTCCACCTCTTATTAATCCTCAGAATATTTCCCCCACAATTTCAGGTATCTTTTTTTTTCTTTTGTTAAATGTGTCACAGCAATGAAACAATTTGTCTGTTCTACAAGTCAGGCAGTAATTAGGTCTGGATGTGGCTAATTAAATTTACTCAAATGTGATTAATCACAGGTCATTTTATGCAAGCTAAGCAGAGTTATTGTATTTTCACATTGTGCTGGGTATGTTTGAATATTTATTTCCCCTAAATGATTGAAAATATTATCTGAAAACAGAAATGTGTGACAAAAGAAATCTCAGGGGAAATAATTTATCATGCCACCATATCTTCAAAGAAAGTGTGTTTGTTTTAGGTAAGTTCATCTTTTCCACGATTTAAATGAAAACTCTCAGATTCGCTTAAAGTTTAGATCGTAGCGATCTCAGCTTTGCTCCGCAGAAATAAATGCCGTCAGCTTCATTGTCAAGAAGACAGTTGATATTGTTCATCGCTTTGGCTTCGCAAAGTGAACACAACCAAACTTCCTGCTGTTGTCACCAGAACATCGTCATCATTCTGTGACAGATTCAGATTCAGATTCCTCTGGAGCAAAGATGACCCTCGAGTTTCTCCTCTTCAGCAGCGATCAGACGCTACTCGGCGAAGGTCGGCGCTCCGTGGAGCCAGCATGCAGCAGAAACCAGAAGCTTTCGTACACCCAATGAAAAGACTTGCACACACCTCACGTTAAATCAGGCCAAACTTCTCCTGTTTTAGGCCAGTTAGAATTACTACAGTTATTTCCATTTGCTAAATGCCGCAGTATTGAGAGGAAGAATATGTCCGAAATTTGTTTATGAATGTCTTCAAAATTGGTTTTTGATAGCATTGCCTTTTGTATGACTTGAGTCAAACCTTTTGGTTTTCAATTCACAAATCTGTGATTGAAATGATTTGCTAATTTAACAAAACCATTCGCATCAATATCATTACAAAAACCAACTAGAACATGATTTGACCATTTTCTTTCGAAGCTCTTTGAGATATCAGGCGTTGAAATAAACATTTGAAAATTTCAGAACAAATACATCTTAAACGTGACGATATGGATCAATATTTACATTTTGCATCTGTGTAATTGGATCGTTAATCATTTAATTGATATCCACTGATGAGTTGTTGCACCGCTGGTAGAAAGGCGTCCCCACTGCATCATGCTGCCATCACTGTGCTTCACTATGTGGTTGATGTTCAGGATGAGCAGGGTTATCAGAGTAAATACCATGAATAGAAGTGCACACCACACTTTTCAGATATTTTTTGTTTGTAAAAATTGAAATCGATGTGTTAATATTGTTATCCATTCCACCTCCTTTCGCAGATAAGCGACACGTTTTATTGGTCTTTCACAAAAACACAAATGAAATTCAGCGAAGTTTGAGGTTGAAATGTGATCAAATGTAAAAACAAAACAACAACAAAAAAAACGTTCAGCCGGTATGAATAGTTTTGCAAAGCACTGTAAAGATTTATTTATTTTTTTTATCTTTCCATCTACAGACCGGACTCACGGAGGAGCAGCTCCAGTCTTTGGACAGCGTGTTTGAGGGAACGTACAAAGCCAAGTATCCCATCGTGGGTTACACCGCAGCACGACTCCTCAACGCGGACGGAAGCCCCAAAAAAGACTTCAAACCAGAAGCCCAGCCTCATTTTCAAACCAGAGATGAATTTTAATGCCATCTTGGGTTTTTGTTTTTTCTACTCTGATCAAACAGTGTTCTGATCTAACACTATCAGAACACTATTTGTAGTGTAAGATTTGTTCCCATTATTCTTATTTGAACGCTCAGTGTTCCCTGTGGGTTCATTGTCTTCTCTGTTTTGACAAATTGCTTGAGTCGTCTATTTTTACCCTGGTTGTTGCCTTAAAGAGAGATTTTATTAGTCCTGCAGAAAACTACTAATATTCATAGAAAATGTTCATTTCAAAAATGTGAAATAATCAGACTACTTCCTGACTCTGTCTGTGTGCTACATCCGTTTCTGTTTGTATTTGAATCACAATTTTAAAAAAACAAACAAAAAAACAATACCACCAAAGTCAGTTATTTAATCACTGTTTTTATGAAAAGTTAAACTTTTGGCTAGTTTCCTAAAACTGCTTTTAACGGGTAAGGATGACTTGTTTTGCATCCACACAGTATTATTTTATAGCGCAATCAAGTAAATATGACACCTTCAGTTGTTCTAAAAATGCTATATATATCAAATATGACTTAAAAGAAATTTGACATTGCAATTTAACACCTTGAAATTGGGCCTCTGTCTCTTTAAAATCTCTGTTCATTCTGAAACTTCGCCTTCAGGAAGTCATCACAACATGGCTCCTCGATTAATATCAACAACATTTTTCATTGAGAAGCAGCTCATATAATGAGTACGGCATTATACGATATGCTAATTGCTGCTGGCTAGTCTGAAGGAACTGAGTCGGGGAGTCACGGGGGAGAGCTGCTCTGTGAAGAGGAAGGTTAGAAAGGAGGAGCTACACCTCAAAGGCGGAGCTAGGTCCAACCGGGCGTTTTGCTCAGCTGAATGGTTGCCATGGTGACTAAAGGATTACAGGTATGTTTTTGATGAAAGGATAACTTTATAACATGATGGAAAGTGAAACAAAAAAGTCAGTTTTACATAGTACTGCGCCTTTAAGGTTGGTCCATTGATTTTTAGTATGTTTAAGGTCAGAGCTTTTGAAGAAGCTTAGCGTTAGCTGACTTTGTCTATTCAAAGCCAGTTTGGATTGGAGCTTTGAGAGTCTGGAGCACCCAATGGCGCCCAAGTTTTAACCACCTAACTATTAACTTGAGAGACCACTGAATCACTTAAAACCAATCCTCTATCTTTACCATTCAACTCACTTCGTGCAATGCACCAACGCCTCTTACAGTGAAACAGCCTTGCAGCAAAACTCTGGACACTTTATAACTTTCAATAAAAATCGGCCTCTGTTTATCCCCCGTCTGTCCACTGAAGTTCAAGGCTCCCAGATGACTCCATGACAAAGCCTCACATGACAGAAGCTCACAAACTAGTAGGAAAAAGGAACAAAAGCTGAAAACTCCTAAAAATAAATATTCACAACTGGACTGTTTTCGTTGTTGGGCTAGAAGAGTTTTTTAATGTATTCCTTTGTGTGGGGTACATAAGTGCGTTTTTGAGTAGGATTAGCTTGATGTTTGGGTTTTATTGTGACATTAAGATCCCTGCGGAAACCTGGTTTTTAAATGAGAAAAAAATTGCGTTGCGCCTCACACTCTTTTATTCAACTCGATCTGAGAGGTGCAAAAACAGATGACGTACACGTATGACCTTTCTTTTTAAAACACCCATAGTTTTTAACTACTGCCTGTGCTGCTGCAGCTTTTCCCCTGTTTACAGGATCAGAATTTGTCCGTTTCCCAGCAGAGTTTATAGGTCCTACGTCTGAGATGTGGCGGAGTGTAAAAAGCATGTGTACTTTATGTATGTCTCCAATCAAAGGTCACAGCTGCTGAGACGGGGGATTGTCTTTGGGTGGAGCTGTGTGTCCAGGCCCTAACAGCGGAAGTAAATCTATCAGCTCCTCCAGTCACTGTTCACACTCTACCCGTCATGTCAACGGGTTTTTATTGCCTCTGAGACTTTTTTGTTTTTAATCTACCGGAGTTCATCCAAGATGTCCAAAATGGTAGGAACGTAACTCTGCGACGCTTGTTCTTGATGTAAATAATTCAGCCATCTTTGACATTTTCCATGTACTTTTGATGATATTTTTGATGTGTTCATCTGTATTTGTGAATCGATGCGACTTAACAGTCTGTTGAGATCTAATCCATCAAACGGCTCTAGATGTAAAGAATATATGTAGGAGGATTTATATGCTCTTACCTGGACACATTCACTAAATTAAAATATAGAAACCTTCATTTATTTCCGTAACTCAATTCATTAAACAAATCAGATGGATTAATTGCACTATGACAATTTTTTAAGCCTCTGTCTTTGTTAATAATCAGGGTTTTCTGCCTGTCACAATAAGCAATAAATCAATCGGATGATAAATTAAAACAAGGTCAATAATTTTCATTTTCATGATTTAGCATTTTTCTTCTGTCTCTTTTTCTACAAAAACTGGATGACAAAAGTCTTCAGTCTGGTGCTTTGGACTCATCTAGCCCCGTTTTTTGGAGAACAATTTTGTTCAGAGGCTTCATAATTCATTTTATTTGTTGTTTTGTTCATTTATTTTGGATATTTAAAATGTCTTCCGGTTCCAGTGTTAAATGTTCATCAGAATTTTAAATTTATTCATCTTTGAGAATGTGTTCTTGGATTAATTTTGCTGTTACCATTACATTTCTCAAATACACTCTCAAAACAACAATATTATCGTTTGTCGCGATAACTTCTGGGACAATTTATTGTCGTGACAGGCTACGATTAGAACGTTACATAAAACCAAAAGAAAAACAAACACTTATAAGACAGAAATAATGATTTTCTGAAAAGCATGTTTAATACCTGCTTAAATACCTTTAAACAGACAAATGTGGCTCATTGGAAAAAAATATTCTAATTTATTAAATATTGCCATACACTAAGAGTTTTACTCTATTTAAAATTAAAAATTAACTTGGGTATAAAGGACCTTGGAATTTATTGTTTATAAAATTTTATTGTTTTTTTTATTGCTGCAGAAAACGGTTTACGTCACCAGGATGGATGGAGTGCAGGAGTTCTTCATCCAACCCACAACTAAAGGGAAGGAGCTCCTAGAAATGGTTTGTATGTTTTGTGGTGAATTAAATGTGTTTCATAAATCCCACTCCTTTGTTAAACGTATATTGAAACGATAAACAAGGCTCTTATGGTGCAAAAAAAAAAAAAAAAAAAAAAAAAAAAAAAAAAAAAAAAAAAAAAAAAAAAAAGCAGAAGTTACAGACCACAAATGCTCAAGATTAATACATTTAAAAACAGCATTAGAAATGCAATAAATCACGTGTAATAAAAAAAGACATGTAGCTATTGTCAAGTTTTTATATTTTACAGGCAGATGTTGGGTTATTTTTCCTCCCAATTCAACTTGGGATATATTGTTGCTATGTGTAATTTGGAGGATACAGAAAAATTAGGCCAAGAATATTCAGCTGTATGGAAGAAAAACCTCCAACCAAAAAACGGGAATGGAAATGTTTTATTTCCTGTTTTAGCTCCACTGTTGAGTTTGCATTTAAAACTGACACACTGAAAAGCTCATCCAGTCATACGATCTCAAAACAATGTCAATGTTCTTTATGTTGACATAAAAACATGAAATATGTTTTCTAATACATTTAAAAAAGGCTAAAGTATGCATGTGTGGTTAAAAACGTGTTAAAAGAATGCGGTAGAGTTGGCTTGAAATCTCTAAAATTGTATTTGCACATTATTATTTGTAAGGAAGTAGAAAGCAAAAGTCACAATATTCCCACTTTCCAAACACTCTGGTGCACAGCACTGATTTAATAACAACATATTTTAACAAATATCCAATTTTTACCTGATACTCTGCATTTTAAGCTAGCTATTTGAGCTCTGTGTTTGTCACCATGTTTCTCTCTGTATGTAATTATTTCTCAGGTTGCCAAGGCCATCGACCTGGATGAGATTTGGTACTTTGGATTTCAGTTTACCGACAGCAAAGGAATCACCAAGTGGCTGAACCTTGAGAAGAAAGTGAGATGTTGTCTTGCATGTTTTGGTTCATAAATATTGTTGATTCATCCATTTCTGACAACAGACATTAAACATTTTGTTTAACTGCCTTCCTTTGCGATGCACGCTGCCTTCCGAATCGCGCTTTTCCAGAACTTTGCAGAACTTTGAGCGCAACTCCATTCGAGTCGTTTGCTAAAACAGTTACAACAGGAAAATAGGGCAAGCCTCATCACTTAATTTATCCAGTGTTAAAAATAAGACGGAGAGAATGTTAAAAGCATGTAACTTGCAACTCTAAATTATGTTTTATTATTATCATTCCAATATTGAACTCTCTTTTTTTCACATTTCAACCACAAACTTCAATATGATCTTAATGCCATTTTATGTGAAAGATTAGTAAACAGTAGTGCATAATTATCAAAGTGAAAGTAATATGGGACAGGTTTTCCCAAACATTTTATAAACAAAAATCTGAAAGGTGTGGTGCACATCTGTTTTCAGTGCCCCTGAATAAAAAGCATTAGCTACAAATACATCTAGCGTATTTACAAGCTTTTTTATTGTGTTTTAAAAACACTTGATTTTGATTTTAAATTACTGCCAGACTTGCCTCAGAGTAGAACCTTGATTACATTTAAGTCTGGCTCCATTGTAGCTCAATTCACCATTCATCCCTGGTTTTTGATCAGCATGCTACTTATTATTTATGCTGTCTTTATTTTTTTTATTATTATTATATCTCATTTCCTCGTTTACCACTGCATGCTTAAATCTTTAATCTGCGTTTTTAATCTTCTGTGTAGGTGTTGGCTCGGGTTGCAAAGAATCAGAGTTCCCTGCAGTTAAAGCTCAGAGTTCGGTTTTACCCAGAGGATACAGAGAGGGAGCTGATCCAAGACGTCACCAGGAGGCTCTTCTTCCTGCAGGTGAGGGAGGACATTCTCTCAGGAAATATCTGCTGCCCTCCAGATGCTGCCAAGATCTTGGACTCATGCGCAGAAAAGTATGAGCAGAGCAACCAGTGAGTAACCACCTACTATGCATTACGCCTGTGAATTCACTGACACATTAACAGACTTCATAAATAATTTGATACCTGAAGTAACGAGAAAACACCTGCTTAGAATCATTTAGATCAGCATCTGTTAAAGTGGGGGCCCACCAGAGGGCGCTAAGGGGGTCTCAGAAAGTTTGAGGGAATAATTCAAAAATATATATTCTGGAAGAATGATGATTAAAATTATCTATTTATTAAATCATTTTATCTTGTTTACGAAAGTCATTTTTAATAAATGAATTCATGAAATTTGTTTGTCAAAATCATATATGTAGATATATATATATATATGTGTGTGTGTGTGTGTCTGTGTGTATAATGATATAAAATCATCAAATCAAATCTGTTTATATATATTTTTAAATATATATATATAAGTTAAAATAACTAATTGAAACGTTATTTGACTATCTCATTCTAATTGGTTCATTGTCAAAATTGCTATGCTAGCTCGAGGAGCTAAATCCTCCTCAAGATTGTCCGGTAGGTGGCGGTATAGACATAAATAACATAGATCCAAATAGACATATTATAACCCATGGGTAATAACTATTTTGTCTATGGGGGGCGGTAAATGCACCATAAGTTGGTTTGCCAACCGCCAATAAAACCCAAAAGAAGAATAATCGCTCCTCAAGCTAGCATCGCAAGTGCAAAATGCTAAGATTTCTGCTCAAAAAAAACAAAAAGATTTTTTTTGGCTCTTGTGGCTTTTATTTGATAGTTAATTGACAGGAGAGAGAAGGGGGAAGACATGCAATAAAGGTTGCTGAGGCCAGGAATCGAAGCTGCGACAGCTGTGTCGAGGACTAAGGCCTCCATATGTGAGTTGTGCTTAACCTCTGTGCCACCACCGCACACCCCAAAATATGAATATGTCTTACTAAAACAGGGAAGAGGCTGTGATCAAGTACCTGAAGATCGCACAAATGCTGGACATGTTTGGTGTTACTTACTTCAAGATGAAGGACAAGAAGAAACAGAACTGTGGCTGGGAGTGCATGCGTTTGGTATTAAAATCTACCCAAAAGACAACAAGTAAGACAGTTAGCTGGCCTATATATTTAGTTTCTGCTGTGCAAAAGCTACATTATAATTGCAACATCACTAACTGAACATATTAATAGCATTCGGCCGTGTTTACATGCAGTTGTGGACATGAGGTCAACAAACTAGCATTGAAACCTCAGTCATTGACCTCGGTTGCCCTTTCCGTTTGAGTTGCACATTTGACCACACTGACAGTTGTTCCAAAAGGCCGTTGACACAATCCTCTTCATTTCGCTATGGCAAGGATTCAACATCCCCAAATGTTGTTTTCACAATGCATTTGCTTGTTTCACTCAGCTGTCTTAAAATTATGTATTTTTCTAGATTAACCCCTTTGAGTCAATTTCTGTGGGATGAAATCAGAAGAGTAAGTTACGACTCTAAGAAATTGAACATCACTACGATGGGAAAGAGAGTCCCTGTAAGTACATAGTGGTTCCTATGATCTGTCTAATGTGTTAACTGTGATGGCATATTAGGGAAAAAAAAAGGAAGAAAATTTCCACCAAAAGAATTCAGGAATTTTGATATTAGTCTCAGAAATTTTCTAGGATAAAAATAAGGAAATTTCCACATTTTGAAAGTCAAAACATTTTCTAGCAAAAGAATGCAGAAATGTTGAGATTATTGTCTCGAAAAAGCTTTTGAAACTCCAGGAAATTTAGAAAAAATCTCTAAATGTCCATTCAGGAATCTCCAAGACCCCCCCTCCTCCCCACCACCCAAATTTCTGAAATGTTTCTTTTTTTGACAAAATTTCTGAGAATAGTCTCAAAAAAAAAATTTTTTCCTGGAATTTTTCTGAGATTAATTAAATATTTCTGAGTTTCCTTTCTTTTCAACCTACTCCGAAATCTTGTTTTTCTTTAATTAGTCTCAAGAATTTCAGAGGCTTTCGGTGGAAATCTACTCCTCCTTTTTTTTCTATCTGCAATGATCCTGATGTGCCATCGTAGTTAACGGACTAACAGGGTTTTCAATTCCCTTTGTAAGTTGAGCAGTGTTTCATGAAGATTTTTTTTTTTGTAGATTTTGCAGGTGTACCCTGAAGAAGGTTCTCACAAATGCAAGAGCATCTTGGAGCTTGCTATGGGCTACCACTTGTACTGTCGCCGCAAAGAGCCCGACAGCATCGAGGTTCAGTAGTTGAAGGCTCAGGCCAGAGAGCAGAGAATGTGGAAGAGATCATCAGAGTTGGGGATTAAATAAGCCCAAATTGAACTGATTTAGACAAAGAGGTTATACAAGACTTCTTTAATTAGTATCCTTATAAATCTGAAAGCTTTACCATCCTGGAACCATGTCAACACGAGTGACATCCTCAGGTCATTCATTTAGATCATGCCATCTTTAAAAGATTTCTTAAAAAGACAAAATAGGCTTCTCATTTTCTCCAGAAGTGGGTCGAGTTTTCTTTTCTTTCACGCCAGATTTCTTGGGATAACTTACATAAACTTAGCCTGGGTGTTGGCTTCCTGTGCAACTCCGCTCAATTCAAATCTCGTCTCACAGGGACAGTCTGGGATTTCTCCCATTTGGATTCCTAACCAGCAAACACAAGGAGGAGTTGTTAAGTGATTTTACAATTTGAATTTGTTCACTCCGCGTTGGCCTCGCTCCCAAATACCAAATTAAGTTCAGCTCGGCGCTCATCTCTCTGCAGTGAGGGATGGTTGTTTACAGCACAGACAATTTCCTGTAAGCTTCACAGGGCTGGAATCCTGTTAAAGGTGTTGGGAGATCATCACATATAGTCACTTTCAATAAAGTGACTATATGCTTTTGAAAACAACCTTTAGGATTGCACACTGTTCTACATTCTGCACAATATTTTTTTTTTCTTTTTATTGGTTTGATGTAGTATTCTAATTTTAAATGTCATGTTTTCATTAACTGTAAGTGGAAAGTCATCATAATTAACAGAAATAAAGGTTGGAAAACACCAGTTTGCATGTAATTAATCTACATAATGTGTTTCACCATGTTTTCACACATTTGTACATTTCAATAATATTCTAATTTATTGAATGGGCTTGTAAATCAGATGGGTGGCAGATTATCTAAAAATAACATTAAGTCAAAATATATTTGGGGTCCTCAAATATGGACCCCACAAAAAAATTTAATAAATATTTGTGAGATACTATAATTTTAAATCTGGGCAGGGTTGTACTTGTTCTAAACTTGACACCAAACCATTATGACCCGCAGTATTAAAGATGGCTAATAAGTTTAAAAGCACAAAAGTAACAAGGTTAGCCATTTTAAGGTACAACTTTCTTAAATCTTTCATGTAGCTTTCATTAAAAATATATTCTTAAATATATTTGTTAAGACTGTCACTGTGTCGTGACAATAAGGTATGAGACATGTGAATAAAATGAGCTCCTCTTCGTTCTCCCAGTGCTAACCAGAAACAACCAATTAGGGCCCGGAGGCGGGTCTTAGTGTAACCTGGTTGTATTTCTCTTTTGTTATAATTACATAAAATGTTATGTTTTGTACTTTTGTTTTGTGTAGGACTTGGAGCGGGCAACCTGTAACACGGTTGTTTTCTGTTTGTTGTTCTTGTCAGAATAAATCGAGAAACCATCCATTTTAAAGAAATCCCGTGTCACGGCTCTGATCATTCAATAAAACCAGTCCAAGGCAGAAAGGATCT
The DNA here is from genome assembly GCF_000485575.1 of Poecilia formosa. Lineage (NCBI taxonomy): Eukaryota > Metazoa > Chordata > Actinopteri > Cyprinodontiformes > Poeciliidae > Poecilia > Poecilia formosa. The sequence continues at coordinate 375,905 of NW_006800180.1, forward strand.
GGTTACATTAGCGGTGTCAATCATGCACTGCTCCACTCCCCCACATTGCTCTCTCCTATGATACAGCTTCTCTCCCTGCTAGCAGAACTGGTTGTGAATGCTAATGCTAGTTAGCATAGCTAGCATTGACCAATGTAGATGGGATAAACCGTTTTTCTAGTAACAGTGGGTTGTTGCTATGCTATTAGCACATTTAACGTTCATGAGTGTGATTGACAGTGCTAAAAACACTCCTCCTGACTCTGATTGGTTGCTTTAGACCGGGAGTGGTACATTTGTTCAGACATCAATAGTAGCTCAAGGAGGAAGTGGAGGAGATACACTTTTTTCCCACACATTTTCCGTCTAATATACTGTCACGACATGGTGACAGTTTCAACAAATATGTAAAAAAACAAAACAAACAAAAAAAACATATCTCTTAGTTACTGCAGTTTTGAGCTTTTTAGAAAGAAAGAATAATTTTGGTAACAGGTTAGGTTGAGCAGCTTGGTGAAACACAGTCATACGACCAAGATTTATCTCAGTGTGAGCAATATGCGGACCAACAACACTGTAAACCCTCCACCTGCTGTTATGCCGATCCATTTCCTTCATCTCCAAACAAGCTACAGAAATAGCACGGCCAGTGGTTTTGTAGCCCGGCGCTCTCCGATCAAAGGTCACATGGAGGTATTGGGCACTGAAACAGGTGATCTCCTACGGGTGGAGCTTTTTGTCACACCGAAGGTAAATCCGTCGGTTTGGTGCCAAAGTCGGTCCTCCCACATCTCCGCGAGCGATCTCCTGAGTTCAAAGGACACAAGTCTTGCCCCTGGGCTCGCCCGTGAGAGGCTGTCTTTATCAGGTGGAGGTTCTGCTGGGAGTTGGCCACTGCAGCCTCGGTCAGCCTGGGATACACTTTCCTCTGATAGGAGCCACAGACCACAGCCAAGATGCCCAAACAGGTAGGATTCCTGCTGTTTTAAGACACGTTATTACTTATTGCTTTAGCCACACGTCTTCTTCCTGGTTTGAAAACAGCACATTGAGGTTCTGTAGAAATCAAACCCTGCTCGTAATGCTTCAATAAATCATTTATGATGACCAGTGTAAGAACAAAAACAAGTCGGAATTGTGGAATTGCACCCGACTTTTTTACGCTGATGATATTTTCTTTGCTTCTTTCTGTTGTAAGTTTTACCAAGAGCCAGTGATCCTTCTTGTCATTTACTCATTAACCAAATGTAGAGTTTGACCCATGCTGCACACATTCCTGACTCTGAATTACCCTCCAAGTGTTACTTGAACTCAATGAATTTGCCTGTGGGTTAAATATGGTCATCCACGTAATGAAAAAAAAAAAAAAAAAAAAAAACTAGTGATGATATAAATGATATATATAAATGATTTCTTTGAGACAATAATGACATTCGCCAAATTCTTCTGGCTTCGGGCAAAAAACCAATAATAAAAAGTGGGCGGTACAACACAAAGACGGTTGTTTTCAGAATGGAAGAAAGATGCGCCTTTTCTTTGAATCTGGACAAGATGAACATTTTTATTAAGTAGGAAGAAGTATGCCAGAAAATGCATAAACAATTTTATTTCAACTAAATAAGGAAATGCCAAAAGCATGCTCTTCTAATTTTTGTCCTTGGATTGATGTAGGGCTGACTGTACGACTGTTGATTGTGTCTTTGTTTCCACCAATGAGGAAAATAATAAAAAAAATATATAGTAGAAAAAAAAAAGAACAGAATGACATTCACCAGCAAATCTTGACTGTGTGGTTTCAAAATGGTCAGAAATGGTTGATCAAACTAACACAACAGAATCTCTAATGATTCATGAGTCTCAAAGTCTTCAAGTAAAAGTTACTCAAGTGTTCAGCGTGAAGCTGATAAGATGGGTCAAGCCACACTTTACAACAGGACCTATGGTTGTACTTTTATTGACACTGCAAGGAGACAGCCTTGACAAATACTTTTATGTTTAATATCCTGGTCTAGAAAATGCTGAAAACATATTTCATTACTTGCCTTCTGGCTTGATTTGAGTAAGCAATCAAAAAAATGCATTCATTTTTTGCAAAGTCACAACGGGCGCTATGCACGTACGGCGCTAACATCGCATGGAGCAAAATGCGGCTTTCTTGCTTCCGCTTTGAGTTACCATGGCAGCTAGAAAAGACAAAGTCATATTTTAGAAGCAAATAAAGCAGTACCAGGAACATTATTGTCTTCCAAATATAACATGCTTTTAAGTTTTCATGGATTTCCAAACAAACCTGAATTAAGAAAAAACGGTAGCTTGTAAATATTTGTCATTATCAGTTAAAGCTAAGCCGCACAGCAAAGTTTGCAGCCTTCATTCACTCCAGTAGCCTAAAACTACCGGGGGAAGCCGGATGGTAAATAAAGAAGCCGTCCCTGTGTTACTTCCATGGAATCACTTCTGTATTCGGCCTGAAAGAGGGAGTGTATGGGAACGAGAGAGCAGACCAGAGCCAGACAGCCGAGCAACTTATCCGCCCGTACACAATGCTGTAAACAACATCCGGTTTGAGCTCTAAACAAGAAACATGCAAAAGTAATGAAACGAAATAACACAGAGACCTTAAGGAGCACGGCCATACTTTTCTAAAAGCAACAACTCTGAACCTGAACAGTCAGCTGAACTCAAACTCTGACACCAGTGCTGCCGTACTTTTAAGCTACGGGGCTTGTTGTGATTCCTTGTGCTTCAGAAGCAAAAAGCCCAAACCGTAATCTCCCCAGTTACTTGGTCTCTGTTTGACATTAACAACAATAAACACAAAATAAGGTAAAAACATTGTCCGTTAGAACGGATAAAAATGTTTAGATACTTAAATAGCACAATTTTACAAGAAAAATGTCAGAGAATATTGCCTACTAGCATAAACTAAAGCTAATGTTAGCCACAAAGTTTAAAGAAAGTAAAACTCACCTTCGTATCCGTGAATGTATAATAACGAGGCGTACATCTTAAAACCTTTCTCCAGCTTACTTGTTGGGGCTCCATATCAATGTGTATCATTAATTGTTACCTTGGTCAAGCACCCAGTGTAAAATGCCATTTTCAATAGACCAGAAACGACCGAGCCGCTATTCCCCGAACACGGAAGCTGACGTGCAAAGAGCCTACTGAGAACAAATGTGGAAACCTGCTAAAAGCTGGTCGCTGCAATAATAAAGATTTTGAATTGCACATCGACAAAGGCGCACATAATTCTTGACATACCCCGAAGGGACTTGTCACTCCAATGCCAGAATGAGACGCCGACGTTTCGTCTGATGGTTGATAGATGATGAGCGTTAGAGCCATGGCTGAATTACGAATAGATCTCTTGTAAGTGTTTATGTCTGTCGCTCACTCACTGCCATGATTTTTAATGTCTTATCGCGCGAACAAGCGTATTCGCGTGATTTTAATTTAATGTGAAATGGAAAAGCGAAATTCTGTTTGTTCGACAGTAGTAAAATATAGACAAAGATTCGCGTCCATTTGTAATGGAAGCGCAACTATTGCTCTGGAAATTGAACAAAACTTAATAATTCAAATATGTCTTACGTGTATTAATGATCCCGTGAGGATTTTCTTCGGCATAAAAATATATTTTTCCAATACCATTGTGGTATATGTATATTCTCTTGTGCTTTTTGCCATCACATTGCAGGAGTTTAAAATCCCGGCCCGTGTTTGCTAGAATGACAAATGCATTATGAAGATACCAGATAAAGATGTTATCTCATACATGTGATCATGTAAGGTGGAAACAATTTAAAAGGCTAGTGATGGTTCCATAATTGCATGTTCCATTGGTTCCTGCCCAACCTTTAGTGTGTTTATCTTTATGGCAGTCAGGGTGTATTCTGGTGTAACTTCATAAAACTGTTCTGTATGTGCTACAAACCCCATTCCAATCTATGTTCTTGTGCTGTTTTTTTTTAAACCAGTTAATCAAAACCAAACCTCTTTTTTTTCAATTTGTGGAAATCCATTTTTATACAAACTCAGTTTCAATACTGTTTGCTGCAACACAGGCTGATCTCGCAATGCCTTCGTGCAAGAAGCAAGTACAATGATATTCACCCTCATGTTCGCATGGCTGGTCTAAAGTCTAATGAGATAGTGAGCAATTATGGTTTATGAATAATCCGGTTAACAGATCCACATTAAGGGTGTGCTTTCAGCAAATCGGTCCGTTATTTATGTTTTCCATTTGTGGATGTGAATGCAGCCAAACACAGAATTTAGGCAGATTTAGACACATTTGTGGTTTAAAGAATGAAAATAAAGAAATCATTGGAAAGAAAACAGGTTATGCCCATCCAAACAGAATTTTTTATTTTATTTTTTGCCATGAATGTAATCAGTAAATTGCCCTTTTTCTACCGCAGGTCAATGTTCGCGTCACTACAATGGACGCAGAGCTGGAGTTTTCCTTTAGAGGCAACACCAAAGGAAGGCAGCTGCTTGAACAGGTCTGTATGCTGCAGTCGGCAAAAGCACACATCTAAGAACAACAACGTTTTCTGTTAACCACAAGTGGTTTTGGGGTGGACTGAAAGATTATTTTTATGTGCGTGATGCAAAAATAAAGCTTACCTCTAAGCAAAAACAAAATCAAACTGATGGCAACAAAAGGGTGAACACATAGCATCATAATGACCAGTAAACTCAGCAGTCGAGACAGCAAACGGGGCATTAATCAGAGAGGTAATCAAGGTGATCATTATTCTGGAAGATCTGCCGAGAGACTGAAATCTGGACTTTATACAAATGTGATAGGAAGGAATCTATTGTGGACAGAAAGGCCATAAAAATCTCCAGTTAGCATGTCATGAAGCTGAGCTAGCAAAAAATGGTCAATGAGATAAAAATTGAACTTTTTATAGTACAACTATGGTGGAAAACTGACGATGTACACCAGGGTGCTAAAACACTCTGAATAGTCTCTGGTGCAAATATTTTAATGCACTTGAATTAAGACCAAAATAACTTAAAAGTAACTTTTAGTCTTATATTTGCTCTAGAGGTTCGACAAAAATACTTGGTAAGATAGCAGTGCCACCACACTGGTTTAGCAGTCAAGCTGTGGGGATGCTTTTCTTAAGTCGATAGAGGGAAAATTGACCAATGGTTGGAGTTTGATCATTTGTTTCGAAGACCGAATCAATCAGAAACACTGTGAGAAAGATCGCAATGTTTCAGCTGACGCTTTTTATATTTAAAGTACCTGGTTTATATGCCTGTCTTGTGGACAGTAGAGAGAAGTCCTCACTCTTCTCCTGTTTTTGTGTCTTGCCGTCAGGTTGTCAGGACGATTGGCCTCCGTGAGATTTGGTACTTCGGCCTTCAGTTTGTGGACAACAGAGGACTTGTCTCGTGGCTGGCAGAAGACAAGAAAGTGGGTTTTGTTCTGTCAGATTTTTTAGTGCTACAATATGGGCCAGTTTAAATTTTTTCTTTTTTTTAATGATTTTGTTTCTTTTGTTGGTTTAAAAAAAGAGAGCACATGAGAATACATGAGTTAATGTTTACATTCTTCATTGCAACACACTAGTACTTTGTTTCAATGCCATATATTTAAAGTTGATGCTTATTTTATTACCTTATTTAAAAATACATGTATATATTACCAGCTATCAAGAACATCAGTGATATTTTTATGCATCAAAAAACGATTTAAGTTTCACTTTCCACTAATATTTTAAACTCTTTATCTGACTAAGATGACTCAGCCGTGGAGAAGTAACCTGGCTGTAGGGTCTAATAATATCACACCTGGATAACGACATATGTACGGAAGCCTAGAGCGGACTATTTCAGCATATGCGTTTTAAACCCTATGGGTTTCTCGAGATAGCGCGTTAATCACTAGATGATTGTTGTTGTTGTTGTTGTTTGTGTGTGTTAAACAACGGCATGTGGTTTTCTGGAGATTAATTCGTTGTCTCAAGAAAACCATTGGTGGAAAAAATATATCCGGAAAACATCGACTCTCTGCTTCCATATATTAAGGACTCAGTGGTGCGCTTTTAAAAGAAACACACTCAAAATTAAATAAATAAAGATTGCGTTGCGATGACATCAGAAGAGGCGCGGGACCGAAGACGAGCCGACGTTACAGAATGCAAGAAATCAACTCTGAAGGAGTAATTTGCTTTACAAAAAATGTAGATAACAACAAAACAAACTGAACTGTCATCACTTATGTGACGTCATCAGACAGATTTCTGAGTGGAGCCTCGTGTTTTGATTGGTCGGGTCTCTCAAAATAGCAAAATAAATAGAAAAGCTGATCACGACATGTTAGTTGGGTGTAAACTTATGTTTAATCAGAGTTTGATTGATCTAACAGAAAAGTCTGGCTGTTAGCTTAAAAGCTACGCTAACAGTTTCGTCCCTGAGGTACTGTGTGAGGGTTTATACTTCCTCCTACCTTATTTTGAACTTAAGATTGAGGTGTTCTGAAATACTTGTTGATTATATTTAATTTATATTTAATTTCCAAACATGCTCTAAATAAACTAACAAATCTTGTGTGTAGGAGCTTTTTTCAGTGCGATTAGATGTAGTTTTTGGGGAATAGGTGGACAACTTTAACAACAAGCACATATTTTGATGGATTGAAGTGAATTCCTTGTTTGTGTCCAGCTGTATATTAACTAACGTCTACTTAATGCTGCTTTTTTTTTGGAGGGGGGGGGGGTTCATTCATGAGCATTCCCCCTTTCTTTGGCACATTTTAACCCCCACGCCCTCGCTGTCCGTGCAGGTGACGGAGCAAAACGTGAAGAACGAGACTCCCCTGCAGTTCAAATTCCGGGTCCAGTATTATCCCGAGGACGTGGACGAGGAGCTGATCCAGGACATCACCAGGAAGCTCTTCTTCCTGCAGGTGAAGGACCACATCCTGTCTGACGAGATCTACTGTCCCCCAGAGACCGCTGTGCTGCTGGCCTCCTACGCTGTGCAGGCGAAGTACGGCGAGTACAACAAGTCGGTGCACCGGCGGGGATACCTCTCCTCGGAGCGTCTGCTCCCTAAGAGGTGAGCTCGATCTGTGGGAAACTGTGGGATGCTGATGTCTGTCCTGCAGACTTTGGGCAGAAACTCAAATGTTTCCTGCAGCTCGAATGCTTTTTAATCATCTGGCCAACAGTCTTAGCGTTTCCAAGAATACCAAATATGTGTAGGTTTAACTAAATGCAGGTTCAGACTTAAGGATTGGGTCTTAAGTCTTAAACTTCCTCTCTTTTTTTTTTCTTCTTTTTTTGTATTTTTGATAACTAGAACAAGACTTTTGGTTTGTGAGTCAACAACAAACAAACACGTTTACACACAGGGTGTCATATTTGTTCCAGATATTTAGTCAGAGGACAGTCCCACAACATTGTTAAGTAACATAAAAGTCAATATCTCCTAAGTATTCATGTCATATCAACAATTTAAGTAAATAAATAAAAACTATCAGATGAGCTTAAAATAGGACCCTTATCTATCGATGTGTTGGGTTCCTCCAAAATCACGTTCCTCAGAATGATGTATTGCAACCTGGCAAAAAAAAAAAAAGAAAATTATCTCAACATAATTGAGATAATAAGCTGTAAAAGCTGTACAGCTTGTCATAATAAGCTGTAAAAGCTCTCCATTTCAAGGTCCTGTTAAAGTAAGTGATAATTATGTTTTTTCAGCCAACCTTTACTCTTGTCACTTTTAACTTTGTTTTTTTTTTTGGTTTTTTTTGGCTCCACTGGTACTTGAAACTTGAGCATTAGTACAGTATAGTATTGCAAGTGAACTAAGATACTTGCGCTAGAAACTAGACCAAAAACACTTGGTAAGATTTTGCGTTTTTGCAGTGCAGAACGCCTTTATGCAGATGGTCCCCTATGTGTTACATGGCAGGATGCCAATGACTATTTTATTGCTCTACAGTGTTTACAGTAAAACAGTAGTAAAAAAGTCATTTATGTTACAACATTGCATCACGTTACTTAAATTTCTATGCAGTTTTGGAATCCTTAATGATACGCAAGATACAGAAACATGTCAAACTTGGACTTCATTAAATGTCAATGTTCCCTTCTGAGACATAGTTTTGTTTTTGTTTTTTTCTGCATATGCTCCAAAATCATGCTAGGTGATCATCAGCCACTGTTGCTAATTTAAGACCTAGCAAAAAAAAAAGGAACGGGCCTCCGGTGCCTGCAGCGTGTGTGTAACGTAGCTCTGTGTGCACACACAGAATGATCCCGCTTTGAGCCGTGTGACTCTCTGACAGCTTGTCTCTTCTCTTAGAGTGCTGGATCAACACAAGCTGTCAAAGGAGCAGTGGGAAGACAGAATCCAGGTCTGGCACGAGGAGCACAAAACCATGCTGAAGTGAGTAAAAGACTGAGTGACGTTTCTATGTTTAAACAAAGCAAAAGCAAAAAAAAACAACAACAAAAAACCTACATATTTCAAATAAAATGTCAAACATTCTCATCTTCCACTTATATTGTTTAACATACACACATTTTTCTTGTGCGACAGTAAATTTACCAGACTGCAATCAGTTAGGGAAATTTACCTTTATGTTCTGATTTATATGTGGCAGATACAATTAACATGTAAGGTCATGAAATGGTGCAAATTTCAAATTATATTTTTGTTGTTTATTCTTGTTTTTGGATAAAGAAAACATGTCCGCTTTAAGATTCTTTTTGAATCTGACAGCACTGTGCTCCCTGAAACTCAGGTTTTATAGGTCAGTGTTTTAGATCATTTGTTTATATCTAGAGTTATGTAAGGGAAATAAAGTTTTTTTTTTCAGTTTGTTGTGTTATTTTGTTGAGTCAAAAAAAGACTCAACAAAGAGAAAAAGAAATCTAATATGAACTGCATGACTTTGAAGAAATTGACATTTCAAATGACAAATTTTTGGAATTTAACAGGAAGATTGGCAGAAGGAGAAATGCAGGCCGGGAAAGTCATGTTTCTCCAAAACTCCCAACCAAAATCCAATATGGCTGCCTTCATGTAAAGCGTTGTTATACACAAGAGGGGGGGAAAAAAACCCTCTTGTTTAATTTCTGCCTATTTGTTTCTCGCACAGAGAACTACATAAATCCTGTTTATGTGCTCGTTGCTACATTTTTTAAAGGCACATTGTTGTTAGCTTGCTTTGCTAAAAAATGCGACTGAGCTAATCAGCTAGCAGATTGTACTGGTTTTTAAACTTGGAGCTAAAACAAAGTTGGCTAAATTTGATACTATTCTTAAAATATATGTCAGAAATGAACCAATGATAACATTACTACTACTACTACTTATTTATAAATCACTTTAAAACAAAAACACACTCGACAAAGTTCTGTACAGATGAAATCAAATGAACCTTCAAAATATGGAACGGACAAAATAAAAGCACAACAATAAAATGAATGAAACGCTAAAACAGAAATAAGAGCAAAGTTGTATGTTAAAAGTCAAAGAATAGAAATGTGTTTTAAGAAGAGTTTTGAAAGTGGACAATAAAATGTTCTTCTAATATTTATTAGTAATTGTTACTCCTACTGCTCTATGCAGATTCTCTGTATGCAAATATTCACTCACCTCGGTATGCTGCAGGAGTGAAGTGGCTCCAACTGATGGCTGCTTGTCCTACTTTAGTTTATCCTTAAATTTGTAAAAAATAAATCAAATTTAATTGTAATGTGGTAGCTAAAGTGAGATATAGAGTCCTGATACAGTTAAACTGTGACTTCTTCGCCCTTCATCCCAATAGACACACAGTATCAAAAAAAATACACATACTTTATCAAATTTTGGAGGATGTTCAACACAATATGCTTAGTTCTCTCACAATTAAACCCCCATCCCACACTGTTGTAAAATTCATGCATAAACTTTAGAAAATCTTACTTTGAGCCCTTGGACTCTACTTTTCTTATTTAATACAACAGAGTACTAAATGACAATCGTCACTGCAACATCAGTGTGGTCGGTGTCAAGCATTTAAACTCTGTTCATCCATTCTGAATTGAGCTACCTGGCAGGACGCAACATGCCGCAGCTCTTAGCGAAAAACGACACAAACGCTCAAGAAGAGACGAGGAAAATCTGGGGTTATTTCCAGTTTAGATCGTCCTTTTCGTTATTCAGTGGGAAAACGTGTCAATGTCTAACGTCTTGCAGCAAAAAATGCCTCTGAGCAAACGTTTTTGTGACTCCAAACAGGGAAGATGCAATCATCGAGTACCTGAAGATCGCTCAGGATCTGGAAATGTACGGCGTCACCTACTTTGAGATCAGAAACAAGAAGGGCACAGAGTTATGGCTGGGCGTGGACGCGCTAGGGATCAACATCTATCCAAAGGATGACAGGTAAAACCCACAGTTCAGGACTTTATTACAGAAATCTTTATTTATATTCTTTTTTTTTCTTTTTTCTTTTGCTGCTTATTTTATTTGTATTATCATTGTTAACTTCAAAAGCTCAGGGTTATATTATAAGCCTGGCGGGCCGCCAGGCTTTACTTGTTCCCCCACCAGGCTGAACATTGCTTATTTTTTAAAGTCTTTTGTTAAATGTTTGAATTTTTAAAACTTTGCAGCTAGTGTTCAGGTATTAATCTTTCAGTCTTTTAATAACATTATTATGAAGTGATATTTTAACATTTCCTGTCAACTTTAAACATTTTTTAACTCAAAAACACGACGGGCCGCTTGATGAATGACTGTCCTTGCACCCAACCACCGGGCTTAGCAGGTTTTCTGGGGGAAACCTTGAAAGTCGTATTGTTTCATCAGACTGTGCGCATTTTTATGGTGTTCTTAACTTCATACTTGTAGCGGCGAGGGCAACAGACCAGAGCTCAAATCTCTGCCGCTGACCTTTTCCTTTCTCACCCTCATGTTTTTTACTCACCACACTGACCTCTGTGGATGTTGACTGTAAGAGTACATTGACCTATTTCTCTGCCTAACTACAACATGAACTTAATTTTTTTTAACATATTCCAGGCTCACCCCAAAAATTGGATTCCCCTGGAATGAAATTGGAAATGTTTCTTTTGACACCAAGAAATTTATCATCAAGCCCATTGACAAAAAATCTCCAGTGAGTATTTCCACAAGTAACAAGTAATTAAATACGTCTTTACATGCCAAATACTGAAACATTAGATGGGGCTGGGGGGAAGGTAGAAAGGAAGAAAACTTTTTAGACTTGTGTAACGTTTGCGTTTTCATTCCTTTGGAAGCCCATCATGTTTCACGGGACACAACCTCGGATCCACAAGAGCATCATGCAGCTTGCTAAGGGCAACCACATCCTGTACACCCGCCGCCGCATGGCTGACAACATCGAGGTCCAGCAGATGAAGGCTCAGGCCAAGCAGGAACGGCTCCAGAAGAAGATGGAGAGGTAGACAAGACCACTTCTTCACATTTGACCGGTTCGCTTACGGAGGACCAATCCTGCCACAATTAAGAATAAATAGAGAAACGTACAAGTGCCTCATTAAAGTAATTACGGAGCTAAAAAAGCGGCTTGACAAGTAAATTTGCGTGGCATTAAAAGCGACAAAATTATAAATGCACCTGAAAATGTCAAAAACAGATCGGAACAGCGTCACCTCCTCGGATTCTTGCATAGTAGCCAAAGTCTAGTCTGAAGAAAGTAGGCGCAGCGCTTGATTTTGCATGCTTTGTTATTTCATTTTATTTTATTTTATTTTACTTTATTTTATTTTATTTTTTTATGTATGCATAAAGTAGACAAAAATTACAAAGCTTAAAAATGTTAACAGTAATATTTATGCTTAACTAATTAATCAATTATCATACAAAATCTGTTATATTTATTATTTTGTTGTCCACCAGTTTAAATGCCATGCTGCGTTTTTGACCTGGTGATTATTTTAATGAGTCATTTATTCATTTCTGCATTTATCCTTAAATCATGGCCGGATTGGTCCTCCGTAAATTACGACCACAAGTCTGATTGTATATGACAGGAATTTTATGTGACGGACCAAGTGTGACGTGGAATAGCAAAGAAACGTGATCAAATCTGAACAATGAGTTTTCTTGTTGCTAGTTTACACTGTAAAAAAAAGTGTCTAATTTACGGTAAAATACCAGCAGCTATGTAAATACTGTAAATAAAATTTTACAATAAATTTTATTTATGGTAAAATTCTGACAACCACAGCTACCGGTATTTCACCGTAAATTAGATACTTTTTTTTTTTTAAATGTAGTTATATAATGACAAGTTATGAAAAGCGGATATGAATACTTTTATAAGGCGCTGTATAGGATGTGGGTGATTAATGTGTGTGATCTTGACTTTTTCTTTTTCTTTTTTTGCTTTGTGTGTGTGTGTGTGTGTCCTGCAGGGATCAGCTGGAAGGCGAGAAGAAGAAGAGAGAAAACATTGAGAGGGAGAAGCAGCAGATGGAGAGAGAAAAGCAGGAGCTGATGATGAAGCTCTACGAGTTTGAAGAGACTACTAAGAGAGCGGAGCGAGGTGGGGCGCACCACGTCACACACAAGCTGTCTAAATACGAGCCGGGCTCAGAAAATGTTCCCAAGAAGAAAAGACAAAAAAAAAAAAATCTCAGAGTCAGCCTACAGACCGGTTTTTTTTGTTTCTCTCTCTCTTAATGTCGCCGTGCAAAAATGATTTTACTGCCCTCTGCTGTCCCTCCATTTGACAGACACAGATTGTCAGCTCTTCTTTAAGCAGATATTCTTAAAGAATATCAATATGAGACGTTGAAATCCACACCAAAACAGAAACAGAAACACATATTCAGAGGAAGAAAAAATAAGACCTTCCCAAAGCGCCTCGCCGACGTGCGGTGCCTAATAGATTTTCCCGTGTGCCTGCCTGGCCCCGCAGATCTTCAGGAGCAGCTGGACCGGGCCATGAGGCTGGAGGAGGAGAGGAGGAGGGTGGAGCAGGAGGCGGCCCGGCTGGAGGCTGAGAGGATGGAGGCCATAATTGCCAAGGAGGAGCTGGCCAGGCAAGCCGAGGAGCAGATGAAGAGCCAGGAGCAGCTGGTGAGTGTGCAGCGCACAAGTGAACCAATCCCGATGGAAGTACGAACGCTTTCAGCGTCTGCTTCTGCTTCTGCTAAAGTCCAACCTGAGGATTTAGGGTGAAGCTCCACACCAACAAAAGTGTTGTATTATTTTACTTCTTTTGGTGTGTGTGTGTGGTTTTGTTTTGTTTTTGTTTTTTTTGTCTTTTAAATTGCCTGACTAAAGTCGCTTCGCGCTGTTCCCGCTTCAGGCTGCGGAGCTGGCCGAGTACACGGCCAAGATCACTGAGCTGGAGGAGGCCAAGAGAGCCAAGGAGGAGGAAGCTGAGACATGGCACATGAAGGTGAGCGCTCTGACCGGCGGTCAAGGCAAGACGGTCAGGAGATCAGGTGGAAAAAAAGGTCCCAATAAAACACTTTCCTCCCTCTGGTATCTGTGAGAGATCAGTGGAAAAAAAACCCAAAAAAAAAACTCCATTCTTTGGTAAAACTGAGTTTAAAAAAAATCTCCCAAAATTTCTATAATTAGGTACAAAAACTTCAACGTATTTTAGTAAAATGTGCAAAAAATATCTATTAATTCCACATTAAAGTGGGAAAGACAAGAGAACATCTTATATATGCAAGACAAATAATTTATTTTTCTATATTTATATCTACATTTTTTCATTTTTCTGGAGTCAAAGCAAAACTGTTTAGGAACTGTAGGAAAGTGCGGTATCCCAGAGTCTCCATAGCAACAATTAGACGCTGTCTTCACATCAAATGGTTGTTTTTGTAAGACAGAAAAAAAACTATAAAACCTATAAAACGAGAGGAAAAAAAAACTTTTTTGTTGTATCCTAAAACTACTAGGATGTTCTACAAAAACTCTGAAAAGTTTTGAATTAATATGAGTTACAACAACATAAAAGTTTTCCTTAGGGTCAATAAAATGTTTCTGAGTTGAATTGAATTGTATTAGTAACACAGCAGGTGGGTTTGGCATGAAACAAAAAGCTTCTTTGATAAATTAAAACCTTTTAAAATATATAAAAAAAATGTATGTCCAACCCATACTATTATTAGCATTTTGAGTTTGCTTTTATTTTATTTAAAGCCTTTTGTGTCACGAGTGGCATTTAATTTGGATTACTTTTAATTCAATTACATTTTTTTCCCATATTCCATTCTTGTTGTTGAGATTGTTTTTCTAGATCAAGACATTAAAAAAAATTGTTTTTGTGCAAAAACACAAAATTGTTTTGCTCAAATATGTCATTACACTTGAAATAAGACACAAATAACTTACTAATAACTTTTCAGCAAGATACAAGAGCTACTTTAAGTCAATAATTATTTAAAAAATACAAGTGCCACCAGCAGGTTTTGTCGCTTACAGCAAGACATTTCCCCCCATGTTTTAAGTGAAATAATCTGTCAGTGGAACTGCGACATTTTCATCAATATTAAATACATATTTACTTAAAACAAGCTCTCCTTTTATGCTGGAAAGTTTCCTGAGTTACTGAGATATTTGCAATAAAACTGGACAAGAAATACTTGATTTTTTCCCCCCACTGAACAAATGCACAGAAAATAATAGTCTGATTTTTCTTCTAACATTTTTAATCTTATAAAAGCCGAGCTTTGCTTCCCAGAGCCGTTAAGCCGTAACTTCAGTTTGCGTGTCACGTCTCCGCTATCCTCCGCTGACGTGGTTTCCCTCCGATGGTTCCTGCAGGCTGAGGAAGTGGAGCAGAGCCTGTTGAGGACGAAGGAAGAGCTGCAAAGTGTGAGGACCCCGTCCAACTCTGCTCCTCCCGGTGGCTCCCTTCATTCGTCCTCCTCCTCTTCCTCCTCCTCCTCGGACAACGAGAGTGACCACGAGCACAGCGAGGAGAACAGCACCTACAGCGCCGAGCTGCACTCGCAGGACATTGGCGAGGACCACCTGGAGGAGGACCGACTCACCGAGGCGGAGAAGAACGAGCGCCTCAGGAAGCAGCTGATGGTGAGCTTGGGTTCCAAGGACACAAACAAACCGCTCTTCCTCCAGTTGAATTCATTTCATGTCGCGAGGCGCGAGAATTTCATTCACGCACCCAGACAAACTCCTGTCGAATTAGTTTAATCCTAAAAGTACAAAATCGTCCCCCTATACATCGTCACTCTTTCAGTAATCTTAAGGTTGAAATTGGATAGATGCACCAAACTTTTCACTGGGGACTGCAGTAAACCAACCCAGTGATGAAGAGGTGTGCACTGTTGCCTCACAGCATGACCGTGTTTCTAAGTGCAGATCGAATGTTCTCATTGTGTATGCGTGGGTTTTTTTTTTGTGTTTTTTTTTTTGCCAGGTCCTCTGGCTTCCTCCCACAGTCCAGAAATACGCATGTTAGGTTAAATGGTGATTTTAAACTCTCTGGAGGTGTGAGTGTGCACGGTTGTTTCCAGTGGGTGCAGTTTTGTAAGCGCTGCAGAGGAAGCTGTTTGAAAGGTGCAACCATAGCTTTAAAAATTGACCCATCTTCAAGTGTCAATAATAGATGGATATTGCGACTTGCACCCTTATCTTAGTTTGCAGCACTGTTGTGTTTTCAAATCTGAAGATTTCCTGACAAAAGAAACAAACAAAAACAAGAGAAAACAAACATTTTACTTCTACACAGCTTTAAGCTCATCAGGTATATTTAAGCTGCCTAACAAGCTAAGTAGTAAGATGTCAGCTAAGTTGCAAACTAAGACGAGATAAAATGTAAGTTACGTTGTAAGATAAGATAAACTAAGTTGTAAATTGTAAGATAAGTTGTAAGCTAAGACAAGCTAAGTTGTAAGTTATGTTGTAAGCTAAGATAAGTTAAGTTGTAAATTGTAAGCTAAGTTGTAAGCTTATACAAACTAAGATCTAAGTTACGTTGTAAGCAAAGACGAGCTAAGATATAAGTTAGCTAAGACAGGCTGAATTGCTAAGCTATGATGTAAACTAAGACAAGCTAAATTGTAAACTAAGCTAAGCTGTAAGTTATAAGCCAAGACAAGCTAAGACGTAAAGCAAGCTAACATCTTAGCTTAGAAGCTAATCTCTTTTTTCACAATACTTACAAAACATTGCTGTTTGGAAATCTTTTAGGAACTTTTTGTTTAGTAGCTCACGAGGTCAAACAAAATCCTTATCCATCTATTGTACAAATGAGACAAAAATGGATCCAGGACGTGTTTTCCCATTACTTAATCACCAAACCCGACTCTTATTGCAGGACCTGAGCTCAGATCTGGAGCAATCTAGACACGACTCCAAGAATACCCAGAACGACCTGCTCCATGCTGAGAACGTCCGTGTTGGACGAGACAAGTACAAGACCCTCCGTCAGATCCGCCTGGGCAACACCAAGCAGAGGGTGGACGAGTTTGAGGCTTTGTAGAGAAGACCGCTCCAGAAAACCTCAGGAATGATCTGCTCAGCATATTACATAATGTAGTGATTGCGGCCAGTGGTGGTTCTAGCAAGAATGCCGCCCTTACCGAATCTTTCTTAGCCCCCCATGACAAACACACTCCCAAAAAGAAAAATCCATTCTTTACGGCATAGGAATATTTTTTGTGACATAAATTATTATAAGTACCAAAGATAATGGAGTAAAAGTGTCACAACTCACAAGAGTTTTTAAAAAGTGTAATCAGTGTAGAATAATTAAGTCTATGATTAACCATTGTGCTTTTAATTCTAGTATTAATCTCAGGTCCCGATGCCCAAAAAGCATTCAAAAATATTCTTCTTTGTGTTTTTACAAGAGAAATAGAGAATTTCTGTCCAATTTAGAAATATTAAGATTAAGTTCAGGTTTGGCTATTCAGAGCATTTTAAATGTTAAACTCAAGATGAACAAATGCAGTATAAATTCCCCTAAAAACAGTCAAGTAACCCTTCAATGTAGCACTGGCCATGAGCCATTAGCTAGCTGGAGTTTGTGCTTACACATCACGCAACAAACGGATCACCTGATCCCCATTGACTGAACATGCAAATAAACAATAAAAAGACATTTATTCCAGCTTGATAGTTACGCTGCGGCCATGCCTCCCTGGGCAGTGTGCCATATCCTCCACATCAAGAATCGCCACTGATTAAAAGTCGTGTGTAACTTTAAAATCCGGAATAAGGATGCTCTTCAGCTGTGTGAAAATACTTCCATGAATTTTATTTGACTGCGTGAAAGTATGACGGCCACATTTTGTCACACTGGAACATTTCTAAAATGTTTTTTTTTTCTTTGTTTTGATGATTCAGGAGACCAGCTGAACAAAGCTGGTCTGAAGGATTCATATATTATGTTAATCGTAAGTTGTGAAGTTTGCATTTGCCGTTTAGTTTCCCTAAAACATGTGACTCGGTTTAGATTTATTTAATGAACACAACATGCTGTAAACAACCGTTAATTGATACTAATTAACTAGTGCTACTGGATTTCTGACTCGCAACTGAAATGTGTTGTGTGTACTTTATTTGTACTTGTAATTCAGAAATCGAAATAAGTCGGTTTCAAATAAAAAAATTAAAAAAATAATCAAAAAAAAAAAAAACTGCTTCCTCTAAATCTATTAAGATCATAATTTATCACTATTACTCAAGTTTTGCCTTCAAATTTTTTGGACTTAAAGACAAGGATAAAAGGCCTGGTAAAATATACAAATATTTTTCCCACAATATTCTGTTTATATTTTTTGTTACCCATATTTTCTTTTGTTTTCCCCCACCAAAAAAGTGGTTTACTATATGCCAGTATCATCATATGTAGCCTGTAGTACACAAAATAGATATTTCAGTCCTTGAAGTATTACTGTCTTTCATTATATTGTGTTTAAACAACAGTAAAAAGATAAGTTAAAATATAGATTAATTGTGAATTTGTTCCAACATGTCAGTGCGTCAAAATATTCCAGTCATATTATTGTTTAGTTGTATTTTAATGCCGTTATTATTATTATTATTATTATTATTATTATTATTATTATTTATTTATTTATTTTTTTACCTGTAATAATCTAACTGACAGGAAAGATGTGATAATCATTTCTGACTGACCATCAGGATTTGAGTAAGTTTCATATGCACTTGCGCTGGCTGCCCAACAGGTGGCAGTATATGGAGAGACGAACTCTTCGGATAGGAAAATTGTGCAGCACGTTCAGTTCAGTGTGTATCAAACAAATGCAGACTGAACCAGAACTTTATTTCAATATATGCATTTTTCAACAGCACAAAGGTCTGTAACTCTCACTACATTTAATTAAATTATTCACTTGAAAGCTGTGGATGTAAACATCACTGAGAGAAATGAGCTAAATCCAGCTCCAATCCAGTCGGTCCTAAATGCTGCATAGCGGAATGACAACACTGTGGTGATGTGCATTCCTCTGACGAGAGGCGGTTTTCCAACAGCTGAACTTTTAAGGTGCATCTGTGTAACTGTGTACATTGGATTGTCTATCTTCCAAAAATAACTAAAGTTATTTAAAATGTTTTAAATGTCTGCAAAGTCTTATTAAAAAAATCATAGGAAACAATATGAACCATTTCAAATGGTTTTATTGTTGTATATCCATACCCATCCAGTCAGTTTTACAGCGGCCACTTTGTGTTTGTTTCTCTCTGACAGGGACTGAAAACATACCAAGACTTTAAAACTGGAACACTGAACCATGACTTTTGTGTACATTTGTAGTCCTAGCCAAATAGGTTTATACTGATATTATTTCAAACAATTCAAAATGCCAAACTCTTCCCCTCCGCAAAATTCTAACCAAAAGTTCATGGTAAAAGAGAAAACAGCCACTTCTACCCTCATCATTTGTTTTTACCCTGACAAATACAGTTGAAACAATGACTGGGTTAATAATGACCCCAGAAAAGTTCCCTGGTTACTGAAAACTGGAGTACTTTTCTAAACACCAATGCCTACATACAAGCAAGGAAGCAGCTCTTGAAAACCTGCCCATAGTGGGGTTGGTTACCCAAACATGGTTTATTTTTTGCCCAGCAGTTTTCAGAGTGTAGGTCCACCTTTTACTGCCATAGATTCATTATATTTACAATAAAACAGTAAACAACTGCTGTTTAAATTAACATGGGTACTTTCCCAAAGATTATGGAAAAAAATTACAATTAGTAGGCGAATGACTGAGCCCAAGATGATCCATCAGTGTGAACTCTCCTCAATGTTTACATAGGGGAAGGATGGCCATCAGCAGGTTGCTAGACGACCTGTGCAGCAAGAGGAAACAGGATGTTTAAATAGACACTGGTTGCTTTTTTTTTTTACATTACAGAAGATTATATTTACTAATGTGACAAACTTCTCGCCAAATGCTGAGGCGCTTTGTTTGTGAAAGCTAAGCGTTTAGATAGAGCTGCCACTCCAAAAAGTCTGTGGGATTGCCCTGCGTGTTTTTTTTTTCTTCTTCTTTTTCTGCCGTATCTAAATATAAGACGGTGACAAATAGTCCAAATAGCCTACAGTAGCAACCCAACTGTGATGTGGGGGTGGTGCGGCTCTATCTCCAAAAGTCTCCTCTGTTGGATCCGGAGTGCGTCAAGAGAAGGTCGCAGAGTGCCTCAGCTGCCGCGCGCGGCCGACTTTCCCCCTTTCATCTCGTTACCATGAAGAGACAAAACGCCAGGACGCTCGCCCTCATCGTCAGCATCCTCACCTACCTGGTGGTCGGGGCGGCCGTCTTCGAGACCCTGGAGTCCAAACAGGAGAAAAGTCACAAGAGGAGGCTGGACGTCAGGAAGTACGAACTCATGCGCAAATTTAACTTGACCAAAGCGAACTTCGAGGAGCTCGAGCTCGTCGTTTTACAGCTCAAACCTCACAAAGCCGGAGTCCAGTGGAAATTCGCGGGCTCCTTTTACTTCGCCATCACTGTGATCACGACCATAGGTGAGCACAGGTGAAACGATCCTTTCGGGGTGTCCCTCTAGAGTATTTCTTTATTTATTGTCGTGGTTTGTTTGTTAAAGAGGTATTTCATGGATTACTCACGTCGCGCGCCAGGTAAGACGGCGACTTCCCAGATTCAAACATTCTTTGATGTTTTCTGAGGTTAGAAAGGTGAATTTTTGCTCTTCAGCGTCTTTTCTGACTGACGTTTAGAGTTTGAGAACTAAAATCAGCGACTTTACGTAGAAAACTAAGGATTCTAATAATTAAAGAAAGTAATATTTGCCTTCAGTTAGAGGAATAAAGTTAACACAGGAATAAGGGTGGATTATTCAATATAACAAAATAAATCATTACTTCGGGAAGTAAATAAATTGGATATGCCAACTGAATGTGTTCACTATATATATATATATATCTTTTCATTTCACCACATTTTAAGGGGGTGTTTTCTATTATATTTCTTCCCACCACACTATAAAAGTTACTCGGTTAACTTAATTTGGCTTAATTTTAGAGATACACCAATCAGAGATTTTAAGGCCAATTTCAAATCACCGATTTCTTTGAAGCTTTGATATGGCTAAAATTGAGCTCTCTTAATAATTTCAGTTCAATTTCAATAATGTCCAGGTGTGTTTTAGTTATTAATATGATTACCTCAGTTAGTGCTATGCATTTTCTGTGAGAGAGAGCAGTGGATGTTACACAGCTCTGTAACGAATCTGGATGTAGAGTTTACATTTTAAATTACTTGCGGTTCCAAGAATCCACAAGGAAGGTCACCCAAAATATTGTATTTATTTGTTTGCTTTGGTCAAACAAAGCCATGCTTTCTTTATCTCAATGAGTAGAATTTGTTTTATGACTGAAATATTATTTGGCTCTGCAAATCAAATAAATTTTAATATTGGGCAAGGATAACAAGATAACGATTTCCATGTCGACTTGGCTTAGTGTAAAAAAGTATGCTGGTTGAGCCACTCACTTTTTCCAGAATTTTTTTAGTTCACCAATATTGGAGGCTTAACCTTTAACACTGGTGGATTTACATTCATTTTTCACTGCGTATTTTGGGTTCTCTCTGATTACTTCATCTAAAAGTCCAGAAGTGTTCTAGTTTCTTCAGAAAATGTTAATAAAAGATTTAACATGATAAAATTGCTCTACTTTATACAAAAAAGATTAAATTAATCCACGTCCTGCTAAATTAACTTAGCACATTGATCATAACAGCTGTAATGATGTTACCTATACCATATATGTATTGTTGTTTTGATACAGACTCATCAAAAATGTAGATTAAACAACAAATACATTTTGTAGGTGTTTATAAGAGGAGCCGCGCTGGGCTCATGTAGAAAAGTCTTCTCACCTCAGTTCTTTCTTTAGGATCCCACTAAAAGGATATTTATCACTTTACTGTTTCTTTTACATTAGATTTTTCTTCACTTATTCAGAAACTTCTTCAGAGAAAAAGTACTTTAATCCTGTTGTATTTTGGATCAAAATGTGTGAAATTTCACTAAACTTTTAAGAAATGTATAAAAATATAAACAAATCATCTGTTTTGTAAATATTTGTTGAGACTTTCATTCAGGTCAAAGCCAGATGGTATATGTACTTTAAAAAAATGTGTCTGATAAAGGTGTTGCTCAATATTTCAGACATGACTTTGGTAACCTCGATACTTGAGGTTGCCCAAGTTATTTTAAAAAAATAAATTCTATATTTGTATTTGTTTAAGTATTAAACTAACTGACCCAAAAATGTACCCTTAGTTGTTAAAAAAGCTTTTTCTGAGTGTAAAACGGTCTGAAATTATACTACATCCATCAACAAAATGGTTTAGCAACATCCTTGTTAGCTGTTTTGCTGCTGAAGCTAATTAATTATTCATGAGCGGAGGCATCCTTAGACCAAAGTCTCAACACATAACTAATTTTAGTGAAATGGAGTCGGGAACACATGATGGTGTTCATTCTCAAGCAGTTTTTAACTACTTTTAAAATGTAGTGATTAGCACCATTAGCTCAGTTAGTATCACTTACTGTAGTTGCACATAGTCTGCATAGCTAGGTTGTAAATATTCTTAACACGAGTTTTTCACAATTTCAGAATTATATAGTTGATGGTAGATAAAACATAAAGAGTTTAAGCCAGCTAAAACAAGAAAGGAAAGCAGCTATTTGATGTTGTAAAAGTCGCTAACTGAAATGATCAAACAATTTACTGACTCTGAAGGCAATAAAAGGTGATGTAAAAGAGATTAATCAGGTTGTGGAAATCTGTATGTTTACGACTGCAAATTATTACTATATACATATATTTTTCTGGTCATTTTAAAAAAATATATTTCTTATTTTTAGATTTGTGGTTTCTATGGTTTGGTTTTTAAGCCTGAACTCCACTTAGGAACCTACAGAAAGTTACAGTGAAACGATTACTTAAACAAACTTTTTACCTACAATCTGAAATACAAACAAAAATAGACAATATAAATGCAGTGATTGATTTTATATTTACATTTTCTTCTGGCCCTGACTGGAAGGGGAGCAGCCAGAGGTGATTTGGCCTGGACAGGTAGGAAGTGACTCCAGCTGCGAAGAGACGGACTCTGAGTATGGACTGAGCGGTACCTGAAGTGTTCTTGGACTGGAGAATTTCCGACCGTAGCATCTGGCGCTCACTGAGAAGAGTAAAACAATACATGCTTTCACAAGTCCCCCAAAAACTTCAGTAACAACAGGGAAAGTTGGTAGAATGGTTGGTAATTGACTAAAAAAATAAATAAATAAAGGAAGCTCGACAGGTCTGAAAAGTCACTTTCCATTGTTGATAGTCTAAATAAATCTAGGACTCAGTTTATGGTACTAAGAGTCTTGGTTTATAAGT
Organism: Poecilia formosa; assembly: GCF_000485575.1. NCBI lineage: Eukaryota > Metazoa > Chordata > Actinopteri > Cyprinodontiformes > Poeciliidae > Poecilia > Poecilia formosa. Next base: position 398,769 of record NW_006800180.1, read on the forward strand.
GAGGATATTTATTATCTGACTGGTGTTACTTTAAAATGACCAATGAAAGAGATCCGAGATCAGTTTGTAAGACCCGTATGTTTGCTGTCCTGCACACTGTTACAAATATGTGATGTACTTCCCTTAGGTTACGGCCATGCAGCGCCCAGCACCGACTCAGGGAAGGTGTTCTGCATGTTCTATGCCCTGCTTGGGATCCCGCTCACCCTTGTAATGTTCCAGAGCCTGGGAGAGCGCATCAACACGTTCGTCAGATACCTGCTGCATCAAGCCAAAAAGTGCCTGGGAATGCGTCAGACCGAGGTCTCCATGGCGAACATGGTGACGGTCGGCTTCTTCTCCTGCTTGAGCACTCTGTGTGTGGGCGCCGCGGCGTTCTCCCACTGCGAGGGATGGAGTTTCCTGCACGCCTTCTACTACTGCTTCATCACACTCACCACCATCGGTTTTGGAGATTATGTGGCTCTGCAGAGGGACGACGCGCTGCAGAACGACCCGCGCTACGTGGCTTTCTGCTTCGTCTACATCCTCATGGGCCTGACGGTGATCGGGGCGTTCCTGAATCTCGTCGTGCTTCGCTTCCTGACCATGAACACCGAGGACGAGCGCCGGGACGCCAAGCAGAAGGCCTTGATGACCGTGGGCAAGCCCCGAGGGGAGGTGGCTCGTCTTCTACCACTCTCAACCTCAACCTCGTCCACCGTCGTAGCCAACGACGCCACAAAGGCTAAAGATTTAAAAGGTGCTTACACCGAGGTGTTGCATTTCCAAACGATATGCTCCTGCTTGTGGTACAGAAGCAAAGAGAAGCTGCAGGGTTCCATACCCACCATGATCCCTCAGGAGATGACTTTCTCAGATGCCTACTTGCAGCAGAACAGTAACTGTCCTCACTACATGGATCCTGGATCAACAGGCTGTGTGTGCAGTCCACGTCAATGCACCAGCATAAGCTCCATAACAACAGGCCTACACATTCTGTCTCCATTCAATCTGTTTAAGAGACGCAGCTCCGTTTAGCCTTTCACAGCAGCTGATGACAACACTTAACTGCAACTAGATGTACGTGGTGCTACAATCCTGGTATTCCAAGAGTATAATGCGCAAAAAAAAAAAGGAGTATGCACACAGCAAAGTCTTGATCAAATATGTAATGAAGACAGAACAGCCAACAGAGGGTTTCATTTTGAGGCTTTGTGTGTGTTTGTGTGTGTGCTCAACGGAGTTAGGTCCATCCGGTTCGGAGTCACTTGGGTCACGGCACATGAATGCAACGTGGTGCATGTTGCGCCTATCATATGGTTGGCCGGTGAAATCAACAGAGTGAGGTGACGGTGAAATGAAGAGAAACAAGAACTCAATCTTGTTTTCCCTGCAGCAAATAAGAATTTTGCGTTTTCATTAACGAGCGTGGCATTACTTCCTAAATGTTTCCTTTATTCATTCTGTTCTTCATCTTTTACGTTTAGGGGTGAATCAATATATCCAGACAAGATTTTAGCAATACTGTTGTTATAAAGAATCTCCATTTTTGCTCGACAGATATAGCAAAGGTTTCATAAACCACTGTATTTCTCATTCTCTCTCTGTTATCAGAGTACAACATTCCAGTCAAGGTTTGACAATTATATATATTGAGTGTTTATCTCCGTCTAAGGTGACCCTGATGTGAACAAGAGATAAGTAAATGTCACCCTACTTTGTTAAAGATACTATGAAAAAGCCCTTTTTGCTTAATGGAAAGTAACTTAGTTAGCTTTCCATTAGCATCATTAGAGGCTAACAGTTAGCCAGATATGTAAACCTTTGCATTATATCAGTTTCTTTCTTCTATCACAAATAATGCCACACACGATTTAAAATTTAAAATTGCTATAGGCTTCTTCAAAATAATTTTGGATTTTACCTACTCCATAGGGCAACTCAAGAACGACTTCCTTTTCTGCTGGTGTCAGACTTAAATCACACACTTTCATAGCAGGGGTCCAGAATAATCAATGGCACTTATTTCACCAGACAAGTCTACTGGCTAGGGGTTTTTTTTAGACGGGTGTTGATGAGAAATGCTGTGGCATTTTATGAACACCAGACTTCATGTCATACACCCTTACTTCGAAGACACAATACAGTTTGTGAGAATTTCTCACAGCATGTGACCCGTCAGAACTTTGCCAAGTCTGGAATAGTTGACCAACTTCATATGAGTCACATCTGTAGCTTATCCTGTCAGTGCTCTCCAACCAAATTGCTGGTGCTAGTCACAAACTTACATAATTTGTCAGGTGGAAAAGTCTAAAAACAATGTGACCACTGACAATAACACACTGAAATATCCTTTAGTTGTGCATTTGTTTTTCTCTAAAAGTAAACGAAGTACCACTAGTTGAGTTTAATGAGATTCATCCTCAGTTTGTCTTAATGAGCTTGATGGCCCGTATTTACTGCAGGGTAAGGTGTCTTGGTTCATTTTCTTTCATTCATCTGGTTGACTGGTAGCTAGATGGTAGTAGTTAGACATTAGATGTTCTTCCCATATCGCAAGGAAATCCCCAAAGCAGGAGCTGGAAGCAAAAAGGAACGCATTGCGGCTCAATAATTATCTGGCATATATCTAACATTTATGTACTGGATAATGGAAGAAATGTTTAATATAGAATTTTCTGTCAATCTGAAGACATTTATCAACCATTTTAAAATGGCTAGAAAAAAAACATAAAACAGAGATGAGTATTTAAGGATACTTCTATTTGATTTCTTGCCAACAGAAACCATAAATACACTCATTCTGATTTGTCAGGGATATTTTAAAAAATTCAAAGAAGATTCTTTTAAGTTATCATAAATAATAGTGTCTGTAGTAAGATGCTTGGTGCGCTTGTTGAAGAATAGAAGGCTAACAGCTAGTTAGTCCCATCCTAATTTTAGCTCTTTTGAACAATTCAAACTGAAACAATTATTATCAATTTCATACAATGCTATACTCGTCGATATATAATTTGTACAATTTCACTAGGGATGATTGATATTAATTTTGTTGCTGTTTTCTCAAACTACATCTGTGTTGCAATGCTAAAGCTACAACATGGAGGCTGCTAGCTGTGTCAATCTGCCTTATCAGCTGCGACTTATCAATCGGCTCTTTCTAGTTAGCTTTCACCACCCAAACTACTTTACTCGCTTTTCTACAAACTTATGGCGATAAGACATCTTTCTGCTACAGGTATAATGAGCCTTGAAAATTGGATTGAGGTTAATTCTGTTAGCTAATTGTCATAGTCAGGTTAGCTGTTTTTGGCTGCCTGAGGTTATTATGCTAAACTAAGCTAATTATATGCGAACAGCAACTTAGAACTGCACAGTATAGCATATTACTGCAATTTGTTAATGCAATATCAATGAGGGCAATATTTGGTAGCTATAATTCAGGCAATAACACTTTATGTTGTGTGTCGACAGCTGAAATAGACTTTAATTGATTTAAGTTGTGCAAATTCTAAGATTCTAAAACCTGGCTTAACCCCAAACATTAATTTCATCACAATATCCAACAATAACTGATATTAGGAAAATATTATGTTTTCCTAATATTGTGCCACTGTATGTGCTACTATGTTTGGCAGTATACTATGCATACTTTGTTTTTCAGTCAAAAAAATCTATCTCCTTTTTCCTTTTAATATTTTTCATTGATGGCAACAAAACACAGAAGAAAAGACCTGCCCAAACACAACCCACATTACACATAATGTGCACAGAGATGTGCAGATCACATCTGGAGAAAACAGTAGATTCAATTGTGTTTTGTTTTTCTTTTTTTGAGAGCAGTCTGTTGGGGCAGATGGGAGGGGGGTTACCATGTTGGTACAATGTGTAATTAGTTGGTTGTCAGTCACAGACAGCTTTGCTTGAATAGACGGAATCGGGATGATTGATGGATAAGAAAAAAATTCTCTTTCAGCTAACGTCTCACGTATTGCTGGGTACAATTTGGTGGTTTGTCAGTGGGTGGCATGATGCAGAGTCACATTCGCTTCATTTCGAGGAGGAACAACTGAATTTTAACCCCCGAAGATGAATTATTTCGATTTGTTTATCATTGTATTCTATGACTTTACAAATAAGCAGCTGACAAAATCAATCAAGAGGACAAGCTGTAGTCATGTTAAAGAGAAAGTACATCCTCTTTTATCACTGTTTTCATTATTACTTCAACAGATGACTGGATGTTTTAAACTAAGCATCTTTGAGTTGGTCTCAGCTATTCAATTGTTCTAGAAATCTTGTGATAAATTCAGTTTTTAACTTTTGAAATTTGCTGTTGGAAGAACCAGCGAATTGCCAGATCTGCTGCTGTAATCAAGCTGGTCAGATTTGCTCTTCATCAGGTAATCTTCAGCATTTCATTTAGTAACGGCAGCTACGTTCTCTTTTCTAGTACCAGAAATGGTGCGCTTAATTTCCTGTATTACACTATTCTGTTTTGACTTTAAGTTTGTTTAATACATAACAATAATATGATATGTGTTGGGCATTTTTGTGGGGCGGTCTATTCGCCCCGCTGCTTTTTTGTACTTTTGCGGTTTTGATCCTTTCACACCAAACTTTTTTGGGTACAAAATGGAGTCACACGCCTCAGTATTGTTCATCCTGGTCATTGTCGGTTTGTACCCACCAAGGGGCATTTTATTGTTGCTGTGGCAACCAGTGTTTTACGTAGTGGTTTATTTAATCTGCTCATAAGAAGTTGATATGTGACTCCAGTAAATAACTGCTGGCAGGAGTTTGTTTAGATTTACTTTAGACTGACCCAAACTAGGATCAAAACCAAAACAATGGAAGTAAGGTGTAATACAAAGTTGTCAAAAATATTGCAAGTAAAATTAAAATACACATGAGATTCAAACATATTTATAATCACCTCTATTTATGAAAATATTTAACTGTGAAACATAAACAAACTGATACAGAAAGTGCTCAAAATGACTTGTTTTAGACAGAAAGAAAGGCGCTTGGACACAAAATGGCGGTATGAATGAATGAAGGCATGAACCAACCTGAAAGTGTGTTCTGGATTTAAAATTCGATTAAAACACTCTTAGAGCTGCTGAGGTCCAGATTTATGTCACGGTTTGACCGTTTTGTAGTTTTCCACAAGGGTATACTTTCTATTTATCACCATGACGACAGATATGCAGATACATCGACTAAACTAGTAAAACTAAACTAAAGGATTACAGGCAAGAAATCGTTTTTACTACAAATTAACCCTCTCACCTTTCAATTTCAGTCATTTTTTTCATCTTTGGGAATGAGGGAAAACATCAAAATATCTTGTAACAACTCGGTAGGTTACGTTTTATCTTTGGAATCCAACAACATTCATCTTAACAGCAAATAACATACATAAAAACATACATTGGTAAAATTGCCTTGAAAAAGTTATCAAGTTTACTCTGTTGTAGATCTTTGGGTTTGTCGAAATGTTAGAAATCTGTGCTTGGATTTTTTTTTTTTTACTTTTATTTATTTTTAGTAATTTAATGTGTTTTACTGTTTGCTTTGTTGGGTGAAATCTGGGAGTCTAATAGACTAAACCGGTGCACGTATTACATGCAAATAACAAATGATGTGATGTCTCTTCAGAAGATGAAATCATGTAGCAGCATCAACCTGTTGTGCTGGACTGACATACACATTTTACATATGATTATTAAAGAAAAGAAACTTATGCTTTTGATTCTTTCACCTTAAAAACAATAAGGTAAAAAAAAAATACTTGAGCAGTGACTGGAGGTATATTTCAGGAACATTAATCATACATTTTACAGGCCTGTACATCAGCAAGAGCAGTGAAATTAGAAATAAAGTGCAGAACCCCAAAGAGGTCTCCTTCCTCATATTTCTTTGACAACAGGCAACAAAAATGTTCTTGAAGCTTTGGGAGAGAGAACCAAGTCCTATGTTCTTGCAGATTATTTATTGGCCTTAAATCTGTCAACAGTAAAACATGAATATTTTGCCAATAAAATGACTGGTTTTGAGTTTTTTGTTGATGTTTTTTTTAATGGCTTGATAAATTCTGATGTAATATAAGATGCAAACATGTTTATAATTACATTTTGTAGAAGGGAGTCTCATACAGTTGTGGCAAAAAGAAAGCATATCAGTTTTAGAGATTTTCAAACATAATTAATTACCTGGTTAGTCTGACTTGGAATGAATTGGTGTGAGATTCACAAGTGATGCCCTGAATAAAAAAAGGCTGCGTTACCATGCAATTTAACATTTCAGAAATAAATTCACACAGTGGAAACACAGCAATTAAAATAAAAAAAAATAAAAAAATAAAAATCTCGTTTGTCAATAAAAAATTTAGTTGCTAGGATGACGTGGTTGTCTAGGCCAAATCGAAATTGGTTAATTTAGCAAAACTACAATGGAAACACTTTTCGCGTCACACAATGTCACATGATCAACAACCAGATGCTGCCGCTAGCGTAAACCACGAAGAAGAAGACAACAGGAAGTGGTAGGAGGATGTTAGCGCGGCGTTTTTAAACTGACTTATTGCGTGAACACACTCATTCACATGTGATTTTAATTAAGTTTCTTATTTAATGGTTTCTTAATTGACATTAATTGAATGTAGACAAAGTTTCGCGCACATTTGTAATGGAAACACAGCTAATGTATGAGGAGTAAAACGTATGACTCAACAAAACAGACAAGACGTAGAAGCTTTTTGAAAAACTTAGAGACACTGTTCGTCTAAAGAATTTTTATAATGTTATTTATCAACAATATCCCAAGGAACGGTCTTCTGTGTGAGCTTATTATCCTCTCACATTGTTGCTGAGGAATTAACCAGATGCTTGAGCTACAAGAAGATGTACTTGCTCTTTAGCATGACTGTAAGTCATAATTGTGCAATTTGAGCATTTTCCATGCTGTTTATCAATATGTGCTGAGGAAGAAAATCCTGCTGAATGTATAGAAATGACTATTGGGCCCAGATGGTTTCCCCATGGGAATGTTGACTGAACTCCAGATCTGGACAACCTACAGCAGGTTAGTCACGAGTCTAAGTGTGGCAGGGTTTCTTTATGTGTTGCACCCAACTCCTTTTCATGTTGCCCAAGAGAATGCAGCCCTAACACTGACAAGAAGCATTTTTACTGGAAGACCAGTGCAGCCAGAGGCTGTGAAAGCTCATCCAAATTGTGATTAGGGATGTCCCGATCTGATATTAATATCAGAAATCAGAACTTGGTCTGATATCAGCCAAAAGTATTAGATTATATTAGCCTGGATCTAAAATTTTCTATACAAGCACTCTGATCCAATCTTTTGCTATCCGGCAGCTCTTGTACCTTTTGGTTAATAAATGGGTCAGTTCTCATACCTATTGTTTGTTCACTATTCTTCTCAGAGTAATATTACTCCATCAGGCATTTTCTAATGTACCACACAACAAAATAATTAATAAAAGTATGCAGGACTCATGCTGATATCATATTGGCTCATTATCGGTATTGGCCGACACTCAAAGGTGCAAAATCGGTATCTTATCAGAAGTGAAAAATCCACTCCTAATCCCGATGCAGTCCAAACAAACGTAGATCTCAGTTTGCTAAAAGGTGAACCATGGTGCAATTTGCTTAATGTGGAGAAACAAAACGACTATCTTACAAAATCAAAAGAGAAAATTAATCATCAAAAGGAAGAAGAAGTGCAAGTCATATTAAATTACTAATATCCAAAGAAACATCCTGGATAGTTGGCTGCCTGGCCTGCTGTTCATACTGGACAGAACCTGGAATGACGATCTGTTGTAACTTTAGGACATTGGTGGCAGTGACAGAGACGCTGCATGTCTTCTATAAACATTTCTGAGTACGAATGGGTGAATCTGGCACTTTGAGTGATGAGCACAACTTCAAAAATGCCGTACAATTTCAGTTTATCTACCGTTTAGACTTGCCTTTATTGTACACAAGAAGACTTACTTATTGAAATATACGGATAAAATCTGTGCAAACGTTAGTGAGAAATAAAAATAGCCTGCAATATAAATAGATGACTGGCAATAAACACATTTCACAGTTTTACTTAATGTTGCACTTCTCTTAGGAGTGAGAAAGATGAGCTCAGCGTGAATTTACTCATTTCGCTGTTCCCTTCTGTTCCAGTACACAGCAAGCAGCTGCATCCACTGTATTAATGGAAACTGTATGATATATTTTGACAATAAAGTCCTGAAACAGCATCCAGCGGTGCAACAGTACAAAAATGTGATGCTGATGTGGTAAATAGATAGAATAATAAAAGATTTTGCTAGACGATAAATCGTCCCAGAAATTATCGCGATGAGCGATAACATTGCTTTTTTTGTTTTTTGAGACTCTTTCAATGTGTTGTTTATGGCATAATAATGCAAGTTTTTCTCTATCAAAGACAAGTAAGCATTAATTTTGTGAAGAACACTTAATTTATGTTTTAATTAATGTGGAAGATATTTTAAATATGCAAAATAAAAACCACACACAACCGAAACCATAAATCAAATTAGATCAGATTACGAAGTCTCTGTAAACAAATGTTTCCTTCAAAAAATATTAATCATCAAAATGGAAATTATCGATCTCATTTTCATTCATCACGTGATTAACTGAGTGACTACTTATTGTGACAGGCTTATTGATAGCCCATTATATCAACATCATTTAAAACTATCAATTATTATGTATTTTTTGTCTTTGTCAAAATTCACTCGGCATTCCAACCTCCCAAGCAGACTGTGTGGTTCTGTTATGGATCAAAAGTAGCTAGCTCAAGTTTTAAACAGTTTCACATTTTGTAACTTGAGATCAGACATTTTTTTATTTTTTTCTAAACATTTTTTTCTTACAAAAGCTAAACGCTCAGTCAGATCGGATAGAAAACATCTGTGGGCTTGAGCTTTAAAATCTTACCGCAGATTCTCAATTGCTTTTTGATCTGGCCTTTGACTAGGCCATTCTATCACAAGAATATTTTTTTGTCCAAACCATTCCACTGTAGTTCTCGCAGCTTCTTTCTAGTTTACTTCAGTGACTGTCCTGTCAGTCACTGACCAGCGTTCCTGTTGAAGAAAAGCATCCCCACAGCATGATGCTGCCACCACCGATCCTCATAGTTGCGATGTTTTGTTTAAGTTGCTGTTTTTTGTTTTTTTTTTGTTTTTTTTTTGTTTTTTGTTTTTTTTTATTGACCGCAAGGCAAAGAACCACTGCTGTTAATCATTTTGTAAAGAAAGAAAACATCACTAAACAGAACTAAACTTGTAGAGCAGATACTGAGACTGGTCCGCTAATCCACTAAGAGCAGAATTATCCCATCAAATTGTCAGCGGCCGAGGGTAATTAGTGTGTTTTTTTTTTTGTCATTGTCAAAATTCGCTCAGCACTCCAACCTCCCAAGCAGGCTGTGCGGCCCGGTCCCGTGCCTGTGTATCTGCCTGGAGCCATTAGACGTGGACCACAGAGAAGCAACAGAAGGAGTGTCGACTGGACAAATCCCTGTATTGACCCCCTATTGCTACAGCATCTGCTGTTTTCTACTTTGGCCACAGACCTGACTATCTATGTCAAAGACAAAAATAGGTCCACTGAGAAGGTCAGCAATGGCATTACATCACTTGGCAACGGGTTTTAAAGAAAGAAGATATAAAAAGCCCTGAGTGGGTCCAAAGTTTGTGTCAATTATGAAAGGGGATCGTTCAGGACATTTTGAAGTGAGCTTCTGTAGGGAGGTTGTTAGCTGTTATTGATTTAAAGGGGCAGTGTTATGTATTTCTATGTAACATAATGTCATTTTGTAGCACAACCTAGTGTTACCTTTAGTTGCTATAAAAATGCTTTTATATCAAACATGATGTAAAACAGTGTTTCTCAACCCTGGTCCTCACCGCCCCCCTGTCCTGCATGTTTTAGGTATTTCCCTTCTGCCACACACCTGAATTGTATCTCTGGGTGATTAACAGGCTTGAAATTGGGCCTCTGTCTCTTTAAGAAACTCCTGCTCTTTCTGAAACTCCACTTTCAGGAAGTCATCTCACATGGCTTCTCCAATAACCCTTTAACAACATTTTTACCAGCATTGGACTGAGAAATGTCTCGTATGATGAGCTCAGCAGATGCGCCTTTCCACCAGGTGTTTGCTAATTGCTGCTGGTTAGTCTGAAGGAGCTGAGTGGGGGAGACATGAGGGAGGGCTGCTCTGTGAGACTGAAGCTTGAAAACTGCAGCTTTGAGGAGGTGCTTCGTCCTTGAACTCGGAGCTAGATCCCCCCAGGCGTTTTGAAGAGCTGAATGGTTGCCATGGAGTTTATAGGATTTTTCAAACATGCATGAAAGAATCAAAGCAACACTCCCTGTATTTTTATTTTTATTTTATTTTGTTTTTGATGAGGAAATAACATAACAAAATCAAAAACGTTGATTTTTTTATATTTAAAATCTTGAACTATGCCTTTAATGTTCAGTTTGAACTGAACTGGGAACAGTGTGTGTGTGTGCGTGTGTATTACTTTTATCAAGACTGGCAGAAATGCGTGTGAGAAAATCAAATTGTCTTAATTGGCCTTTTATAATACAAGGAGAGCAAGCCTCATTAACCACGCCGTGTGAGTGTCATTGAACGTCACACCGCGGACGCCGCTGTCTCTTTAATAAAAAGTTCAACGTCGAGAGAAAAGTCTGCGAGAGAGCGAGTCCAAAATGGATCTGAAGGAGCTGGCTGCGAACGCGTTGGCCCAGAATAAGAAAGCGGCTCTTCTGGTCGGCGCAGCCGGAGCCGCACTTCTGGGATTTGGACTCGGATATAAATACATGCGAAAGCCAGAAAAAGCCGTTCGCGTGGGCGTAGTGTCGCAGATCCTCATTCACCCTCTCAAGTCGGGCAAAGCGGTGCCTGTGAGCGTCGCAGAATGCCAGAAAATGGGGCTGAAGGCTGGAGAGTTGGAGGATCGGTGAGTGTGGCTACACCAGCAGGTTTTTATTTTTAAGTTTTTATTTAAATCTGTTAGTAATGTCAGCTGTCACGGTTTTACTCGGACACTCAGGAGAAAGTGGTTCAAGTTGTGCAGAAACACAAACATGCAAAACAAGCCCGTGATTACAGCCATGCTGGATAAAAAGCAATAACTAAAAATAAACACGGAAAACGTGTTTGTGCAGATCTGCGGCTCTGTTTGCGGTCCGCAGATCAGTTGGGCCTGAGAGGAGGTGTTGGTCATTCATGTCCAGCTTGAACTTTGAACTCCTCTACAGGTCAGAGCCTTAACTGCGCATAGCATTGCTTTTGAAACTATCATAAATGTTTATTTAGGCTAATTGTTGATTTCACTTTCACATGTTGTCACGTTACTCCAAGATAAAGTCGTGCATGTCTGTGAAGCAGATTGACGAGAATCCGCTTTTCAAAAATGTTTTAGAAATGAAAATCAGAAAAGTGTGGAAGGCATTTTGCGCTCCAGGGCCGTCTTAACGGAAACATCCAGGACAGACTCTTATGTAACCAGTCCAGGTTCTTGTTTGTGCAAGTTCAGAGTCCAGAGGTTTTCATCGCCCGAGATTTGGAGTTGATCCAGATATGCTGAATGTTGCAGCTGTGAAAGGTCCACCTGTGTGTATGTTTGTGTGTGTGTTTGCAGACACTGGCTGGTGGTGACAGAGGAAGGCAACATGGTGACGGCCAGACAGGAGCCCCGTCTGGTCCTGGTGTCCCTGTCCTGCCAGGGCGGCTACGCTACTTTGAATGGACCAGACATGGAGGAGCTGAAGTTCCCAGTGAAACAGCCTGAGAATCACATCCTTGACTGCAGGTTTCATGTCCTCCACAGTTTAGCTGCAAATTTAATAACGACAACAAAAAATCTCCAATCCTCCAGAATTTTCCCCTTTCTTTCCTGTCATTCCCAGAAGTAAAGACAGTAAAGAGTGCCAAATTACAATAAATAAATAACATGAAATAATTATTTAAATCTGTTATTTAAAAAAAAAACTGTGAATTAACACAGAAGTAATTTGTTGGATATAGAATCAATTATTTGTGCCTCTATTTAATGTATTGATTTCATTTTAAAAACTAGACGTAATAAATGATTTTATGTTCTGGAGCTAAAGCACATCATGAGTTAATTTGAACCGTCCAGTCAGCCATCAAACTCAGTGGGCGGGACAATGGCACACCCTAACATCTGATTGGCTTCTTCAGACAGGAAGTCGAGACAATTCCTTCCACATTTGCTAAAACCCTGAGGTCAAATCATGAAATAATCTCCATATTTTACTTCGTAAAACTCATTTTGTATTAAAGCAAGTTTCACACTCTGCTCCTTTTCACGATAGTCTTTATGTTATTAAAATCTTTTTCTTGCTTTGCAGAGTGTTTAGCAAGGACATTCAGGGCAGGGACTGTGGCGACAAGGCGTCCCATTGGCTCACCACTTTCCTAGGGGGCGAGAAAACGTTTCGCTTGGTGCATTATGAGCCTCACATGAAGCCAAGGAGGCCGGCTGAGAGCGAGCCTCTTTTCCCCCAGTTTGAGGTAGCCATTAAACACTGCTGCTGAGTTAAATTCCCAGATATTACAGGGTGTTCTTCCACCTGGTGGTCCAGTATACCCGGTTCGATTGGGGACTAAATTGGCAGCATTTGCTACATTTTTAGCTGGAGCGGTTTTCTGTGTCAAACCTTCAGAGATACACCGATCCGATATTAATATTGGTATCGGTCCCAATATGGAAAAAAATCCTAGATCGGGTATCGGTGATAATGTGCCTGATCCATAGGGGCGATTCTATTCAGTCTAGTTCTAGGTCTGTGATCTGAGCGATGTCGTGCTTTATTATTTTAAATTATATTTAGAATTCCTAATTGCACTTTCAGAACCATTTGAAAGAAGTTGCATGTTTTACATATGTTTTTTTCGGTTCCTTTATTTATTTATTTATTTATTTTACATTGGCTGTTCTCCAGATTTTACTGACTGAACAAATTAAAATTGTTTTTACATGTTCGAGCTTGTGAAGTTGTTGGTGTATTTAAGTATGCTGTACTGGTGCAGAGTTTTCAAGTAAATTTGTAATTCAACACATTTATGGTGCTTAACAAAAAAAGAAACATTTTAAGTCAACTCAGCACTGCTTCTCTGTATTGGATCGATATCGGCCGATACTATATTTCAGATATCGGTATCAGAAGTGAAAATAGTCGGATGGGTGCGTCTGTACGTCGGAGTTCGATTACGCTTTCACACCTCCCCAAACGAACCGGACTTTCCAGATGAACAAACCTGAGTTTGACTAAACGGCACTGGTGTGAATGCACCCTGAGTTTGCTCATCTCCTGAAAATAATGGTTATTGGGTTTTAAAACCTTTCATCCAGAAGGTGGCGTACCCAGATTATGGGCCTATCATGCTGCTGTCTGAGGCATCTGTTAAGGATCTCAGCAGCAAACTGGACCAGGAGGTCACCACGGAGCGCTTCCGCCCGAGCATTGTGATCGGCGACTGCGAGCCGTTTGATGAGGTGTGTTGGTCAGTTGGACAAAGAAAAAATAAATAAATAAATACTATAAAACATCTTAAAAAAAAAAATCAAAAACTGATGTAACGTCTTTGCTCTACATGTATTTGTTATTTTATCTCCTGTTGCCTGGATAAATTCTCACTCGTCTGTTTGTTTCTGACTAATAGCTCGCCCTTTTCAAGGCGAACAGCAGGGACTAAATTTATCTCCAACTGCTTTGCTTTTTCAGGATTCTTGGGAAGAGATCCAGATTGGCAGCGTGAGGCTGCAGCGTGTAATGTCATGTGGAAGGTAACGCGGTTGGACGCTTCACACAAGAACCTCCTCATTTGCCGACAAAGCCAGCTGCAAACGAGCATCCTGGGACAAACGAGCAACAGTTTGATGAAAATGGAGGCAAACTCACCTGCAATCAGTTTTTATGTTTTTTGTTTTTTCTATTGTTTCCAGGTGCATTTTGACCACAGTTGACCCAGAGACGGGTGTGATGAGCAGGAAAGAGCCTCTAGAAACTCTGAAAAGGTGATTGTACTGAGTTTTGCAGCTTGGATTGTGCTATGAGGATTAAACACTTGACAGCTTGTGATTTAATCCCACTCTCCTTATGTTGGAGGGTGGGACATGAACTGGGATTTTAGTGATAATTTACAAAGAAAGTTTTCAAGAAACGCTTTTATTAGAAGCTGACCCTTGCAGCGTTGCAAGATTGCTCCTTTTTTTAAATCACACTCTGATCAATCTGCTTTAATCACAGCTCCTCTGCTGCAAACCGTGCCAGCTGACATTCAGATCGCTCTTACAGGTGCTAATTTTTTCTTTGTTTTGTTTCCTAACAACCGGCTATTAATAGTTGCACACTAGTGGAGTTGCCAGGAACAACCAAAGGAAACGGTTAAACAGTTTTACTTTTAGTTTAGTGTTTTTTTTTTCCCTGTTCAACACTTAAGGAAAGTTGGTTGCAATCTGCAGCTTTGCCACTAGATGGCTCCAGATCCTTCCACATTGCTTTTTTTTTCGCTCTCCGCTGACATTGATATGATTTTCCCCGTTGAAAGCTACTCAAGTATCATAGTGTATAATTGTTTATAAGTCTGTCTTCAAGTAGCTGTTCAGTTTTTCCTTAGTAACTCGGCTAAACAACCTGAGTCAGATGGGGTGAAATCCATTTGTGAACATCAATTTTCAAATCTGAACATTGAAATTTGACGAGGTCACGCTTACGCATGAATATACTGTCATTTCAACCCTTAAGTGGCAGTACCAAAATCACCAAAAACGCCTGAAAAGGCATACCCAAATTAAATCAGCTGCTGTTCTTGAACAATTTGGAGTACATGCAAAAGCTTGTCTCTTTATGAAGATGACGAGCTAAATTTTCTATTTTTTCAGTCAAAAATACTTCAACTGTAAGTAGTTTGTAGCTATTATGTTTGTAACACAAAAGAAATTGAAAACTTTTGCTTCACCCATATTTTAAATTTTTATTTCTATGTAAATAGACAAGATCACTGCCTCGGATTTGGAGGCACTGATCTTGAGCCGGAAAAGGGTAGAGTGCCTTCTACAGTTTGGGGGGGGGGGTTAAGTATCTTGGGATCTTGTTCACGAATGGGGGAAGAAGGGAGTGGGAGATCAACAGGCGGATTAGTGCAGCGTCTGCCGTGAAGCAGCTGCTGTACAGGTTCGTCGTGGTGAAGAGAGAGCTGAGCCAAAAAGCGAAACTCTCGATTTACCAGTCGATCTACGTTCCCACCCTCATCTATGGTCATGAGCTTTGGGTCATGACCGAAAGAACGAGATCACGGATACAAGTGGCCGAAATGGGTTTCCTCCGCAGGGTGGCTGGGCTCTCCCTTAGAGATAGGGTGAGATGCTCTGTCATCCAGGAGGGACTCGGAGTAGAGCCGCTGCTCCTTCATGTCGAGAGGAGCCAGTTGAGGTGGCTCGGGCATCTGGTAAAGATGCCTCCTGGACGCCTCCCTGGTGAGGTGTTCCGGGGATGTCCCAATGGGAGGAGGCCTCTGAGAAGACCCAGGACACGCTGGAGGGACTATGTCTCTCTGCTGGCCTGGGAACGCCTTGCTGTTCCCCCAGAGGAGCTGGAAGAAGTGGCTGGGAAGAGGGAAGTCTGGGCCTCCCTTCTGAAGCTGCTGCCCCATGACCCGACCCCGGATAAGCGGAAGAGGATGGATGGATGGATGGATGGATGGATGGATGGATGGATGGAAATAGACATTAAGTGTTGAATGTATGGACTGGATTTATCAAGTAAAGAAAAAATGTTTGTAAAACCTTAAAACGGTCTTTTTACAGTGCAGTGTAGCCTGATGAGAAATTCTTTCCACAGCTATCGACTGTGTAAGCCATCAGAGAAGCACATCTACAAAAAGGCTCCGCTGTTCGGGCAGCTGCACACCGTCAAGAAGACGGGCGTCCTACATGTTGGCGAAGAGGTCTACAAGATCACCCGCTAAACGCATAAACGTCAGATCCAGCCAGAGAAGTGTTTTGATATTAGCACACTGGACATGTCTGCGCAAACCGGAGCATATCGGTACAGAACGTGCTAACAAGAGGTAGATCTAAATTCAATTTTTGTATCATAAAAACTACTTTTTAAGAGACAGTCAAGGGTCATGGAGAAGCTGTAACTGTGTTTTTTTTCCCCCTGTAATATGTTTTCTGTTGCCTTAAGCAGCATCTGCATCAATCACAGCTGAAATGTGAATAAAGAGTATTCCTATCACTTGCACATTGCGTCTACTTACTGATAACTTTGAAGATGCGTTATCCTGATAACACTTTGCTTGTACAGAGGGTTTGATCTCTAGGCTTTTGAGAAACGATTGTTTCCTTAAGACACTGACTGTGTTGGAGTTTAAAATTTTACCCAGTTGCTACTTTGATGTGTTAGTTTCATGTTAAGGAGCTTTCCAGAAATGGCCTGCGTTGTAAGCAAACTGAGAACAGAGAAGTACTGAGCCGAACGTGGAGGCTGGTAATGTTAATTGAATATTTGGAAGCGTGGCACATGAACTGAATGGCTTCGTTCACTTCCTCCGCTTCAAAGGCAGGCTACAATTGGAAAAACAGCGCAGAAAATCATCATCGTTCACTTCTTCTGTTTGCTGATTGGCCCAGTGTATAATCTACTGGAGACAATCCGAATGAACGAGAGAAAGCCAGACTGTGCTGTAAGCGAGATTTTGTTTCACAGGAACAGGAAGGGAAGGCAATGGCTAGGCTAATGGTGCTTCGCTACTGAACGGTGACGCAGTTACAAAGCACAAAAAAATATGATCTTTACTTCCATTTGTGCCAAGTGCTCTCTTAGCTAAGAGCTCCAAAAGGACAAATCATCGGTTCATGTTGGGTTGACTTTTCAATGAACAATGAAGCTGGTAAAGTCAGGAGAACAGAAAATAACTAGATTTGATTAAATTCAGTCTTTATGCTCTTTCATCCAAACGAGAACTCAGTTTAATATCACTAAAAATTATTTTTTTATGTAAATTTCAACTACCGTGGAGATTTGAGAAAACATACTTGCTTTTATATCATTCCCAAGCGACATTGCCTGGTGTTTTAATCATTTAAAACACATTTCTTTCACCAGAGGGAGGAATTATCTCCACAGCATCATTTATCGTTACACTTTGATTTTGTCATTTGTTCGTGAATCCAGACAGTGTGGCTGTGGACTTCTGGATCTCACTGCCCCAAAGTCCGGCAGTGGCAGTAGCGACATACTGCCATACCGAAACTCATTGTGTTCAGTTTGTGTTGAAGTTGACTTTACCTCAGTTGGTAAATGTAGCGATCTCACAAGCTCTATTCCAGACAACGGCACTCCTGTGCAAAATCTCCAGGTTTTTACCTTTTTTTTTCTTCCATGTGTACTGTATGTTCCCAACTAACAGCATAGAATTGCTTGTGAATGAAAATACGGGTCTCATGTTGAAATTACAAAAACCGTTTTTATTTACTTCTGTAATTGCGCTCGCAGTGGAGGGAAAACGCCTCCCCTGAGCCCTCACAAAACACAGCAATGGTTCGGCTGCAGAAAAAACTTCTGACTTGAGTTTCTCTTTCTGTCCCAGTGCTGGACTAAATGTCCGGTGCGTTACTGACAGGGAGACAAATAAAAAGCCTAAGTCTTTGAAACCGGTTTAGTAGTGGTGGGGTTATTTACTATTTTCTTCTTTGTTTTATTTGATATCTATTTCTTATTGCTTTGCTTGTAGGACTAAAATCGTCTTGCAACAGTTTTTTTTTCTGTTTCTTATTTATTCTGTCTGTTAAAAAGTTAAAACTATATGTAAAATTCAATCAAAAATACTTTGAATTGGGAAGGGGGAAAAAACCCAGTTTATTAGGTTCAGAAGAAAATTCTTTGAGGGCGATATGGAGAATCGCCCTCCATATCGCCCCGCCTGTCGCAGCAGTAAATCTCAGCCGTCATTTTCTCCATATCTTTATCAGTCTCTCTCTCTGTCTCTCTCCCTCATTGTTATGAAGGAATGTTTTGGCCCGCTCCTCTTCCCAACGTGGCTTCGGTCCACTGAGACGTGCAGACGTTCGTTTCTGCACGTCTCTCCTCAGGTCCAGTCTGAGGCTGAGGTCTGTACTTTGACTGGGCCACTACTACAGTTTGCTGCTGATTGGTTAACCAACTGCAACTGCATTATATATAAGTTCCCTCCTAAAAGCATCAGTTTTATTTGTTGTTGTCATTTTGAGCTTCTGTATTTTGACTATATTTAATCTTCAGTAAATAATGACTGTGTGGAATCTGTTGTGTACATTTATGCTCTGGAGGATTAATGCCATTTTAACAATTCGGTAAGGATGAGAGAATATTTATTACTTACTTTAATTTGTATTAGAATAATTTTATCTAACAAAATTACAACGTGTGACATTTTTTAAATTAATATTCACTCCTGATTTTTAAACTTTAAATTGTAAAAACAGTGGAAAGGAGAGTCAGGAGTTTACCTTTCTATAGCAATTCATTGTTGGCTCAAATTCTCAGGAAACGAGCTGAATTCAAACAGTGTACTATTTCAAAGCAGCTTTTTAAGCATGGAGTGGTTTCTTTATAGCTTCAATCAGTATGTTATGCAACAAAATGAAGACGATTTTTTTTCAGAAATGGATGTTTTTTCTTATTTTTCTCTGTTTGTACTTTACCACATTATGATACTTGGTTGTTTCGACTTTCAGTTTCAGTCATTTTCTCTCTGTGATAATTTCTTTACGGTCTTTTTCCGCATATCTTATCAATTTTAGTTGATTCCTTGTGTTAGTGCTGTTCTTCTTATTGTCAGGGATTTTTAAAATTAATTTGTTTCGCAGTATTTGTTTCTGTTACTATTTAATTTTTCTCTCCATTCTTTTTTATTCTTATACTCTGCTTTCCATTAGCCTCCCTTCCCAGCTGTCAGTCATCTCCACCATTTCCACATTAATTTACTTATTCGCCACTGGCTCCTTACGTCACTTCCGTCCTCTCCTTTGGTCCCGTTTTTCCCTCTGAGCGCCTACTTTCCTGGTTTTTTAAGTTTGCTGTTTATTTAAATAAACTTTGATTAAATACATTCGCAACTCCAGTCTACATGTTGGTCCTATACCACAAAATCGCACATGATCAAAATATGAATCTCAAAAACTGACGTTTAGTAGTTATTTATTAGAGGACATGTTTACAGTTTTGTTTAGTTCTTCAGTTCAAATGTATCTTACAATTTTTGAAACTTTTTTTTTTTTGAAAGGGACATTGAAGAAAAAAAAATTCAAATAAACTTTGTGGTGCGCACGAGCTAATTTGTCCTGCGGACCAAATGCTATCTGGTTCGCTCTAGGAAGTTTATTTTTTCCTTCAGTGTCACTTTAGGGACTCCGTAAAACTCTACCATTGGATGGGAGTAAAAATAGTTGTCGTACATTTATAACTCGTAACTTCCGCTGCCTTGTTTGGATAATTAAAGCTTCTACTACGTGTGGACGGTGGGGATAATCGGCTCCACGTGTTGCTATAGATTCAGACTGTCTTGTCTGTGTTGCAGCTCCGCTTCGTGACCCAGTTCATCTCTTACATAACTGAATCAAGATCAGAAATACTCTTTCAGGGGGTTCGCATCAGCAAAGCAAAGAACCCACCCAACGCGTTGAAAGTGAGAGGTCTGACTGATCAGGGATGATTTGACTCTCACAGCTGCAGTGCAGCGTCTTACACGAGAGAATCGCTGGAAATCAGAGTACGGTAGTTTGATACTTCTTTAGCGCAGGCCTGCAAAATAATGGGAAGAGCATGAAACTTACAACTTTCTTGCAGCCAGACATTTACTCAAAGAGGACCAGTGTAGACGCTTGTTGTGCTCAATCCAAGCTTATTAGTGGAAAATTAAGTGGAAGAAAAACATGTACAGGTAGAAATGGGTACACAAGCAACCGGGATAACCAGATGGGTTGTGAACAAAAAGACTTTAGGATGATTTATTTATTTATTTACTTTTTGCCACTTGTGCGCCTTGCCACAGCTAACAACACTTCGCCACACTTTCTGATTTGATTTAAAAAAGATGCTTAATTCTGCTTTTTAAGGATTAATCCTGCACTGAAATAAGAAAACAAATGATATAGCCTACCTTAAGAGTTGTTACATGTAGTATAATTAAGTTTCTCAAATATGATTTATTTAGGTTTGTTTAACATAAAAACTCAATAACTAATATTTACTTGGATAAACTTATTTTTGATTTACTTGTAACGAATTAAGTCAGTCTTTTAATTTAGATCGCCTGTTCTCTTTGAAATATTTTTCAATAAATAGGCAAAATTCTGATCAATGTTCAGCCAAATAAAGATGTTTCACACACAATACTGTTCTCCATGTCTAATTTTTATTTGCCATAGCATGAACTCGGACAATGCAATCTTTAAATCCAAAGCAGCTCAATTAATAAATACAGTAAATGACAGACCTTTTGGGGGGAAATCAAAGAAAAGAAAAAGTCACATTGTATCATTATTTTCAATCATGTGACGGGTGGGATGACTATGAATTGGAGGAAAAAAATTAATTTGATGCAATTGACCAACAGAACGTATATGGAAAAATCTCGCATGTGCATTTGTACTGAGGCCTCTTTACCCTGTTGCCTCTAAATAAAAATATAGTGCAGCATTCTAAAGTCATCAAAAGATTTATGTGTGGGGGAAAAAAGAAAACAACCTAGGACATAAAATCCCAAGTTGATACCTTGGAGACCTGAGGGTGTGTATACTTTTGTTAGAAACATTTTGTTCAAAAGTGCAATGCAGAAGGGATTTTGGCAGCCATTGTTGACGTCTCTGTTTCTAGTATTGGTGGAGGAGAAAAAAAAAAACAAAAGGGAAAAAATAGAAAGAAATTGAGTTAAAAATGTCACCTCAGCTGCTTCTTCTTTGAAGTATAAACTCCAGCTTGAGATTTATGCGACCCCGGAGTGGAGCGCCGCACGTGGAAGTCAGATGGCTTTTAATTTACTGCATCTCGTTACGCGAAGCCACAATGACCGCGGCTGCGCTGACGATCGGTGCTGCGGCGTCTAATTACAGACGACTGCGGACATGTACGGACACTTTAAATGTTTATTTTTAACCCCCTGTGTGGCCTGTGAAATCAGCCCCGATCTAAAAATGCTGAGCTCAGTTTAGTTATTGTCGGGTTCTGTGCGTGCCCGTTGCTATTTTAGACTCTTTTTTTTGTTTTATTTTTTTGATATGCTCCAGATACAGACGGGCGTCAGAAACCGATGGTTCTATAATGGATAAAAATAAAACGTAAAGGAAGCGGTGTAATTACACGCGAGGCTGCGTGCTGCTGCGGCCTGCTGCGCGTTAAGGGACTGGCTGGACACTCTGGCAGATGCAGAAGGATTGTTGTGGATTCTTGGAAAACTGGAAGATGCGGTGACCTTGCAAAAGTATTGTCATGCAAAAGCCAAATTCTTATGTATTTTATTAGGTTTTTAAGTTTAATTCTTATGATATCCCAGATGTCTGCAGCCTTCGCAGTCCGGATAAATGAAACTCGTTCAGAGCCGACAACTGATCAATTTTCATATCTGCTATAGGAAATCTGGTGTAGAACTTTAGCAAAAAGATGACGTTTATATATTTTCTTCTGTTGGATGTTCATATTTCCAGAAAGAAGAAAAAGATATATATGTTACTGCTTCTTTTTGGTGTCGTTTTGTTGTTGAAATGTAACACAACTATTCCATGAAAACAATGAAGTGGGGCTTCAACTATGGATTATTTTAATAATCAATTATTCAATTGATTGATCTGTCAATTAATGGAGCATTCTGAACATTTTTCATTTAAGAACCTAAGCCGTTTTTATATTAGAAATACACTTTAAAAAATGCAAATAAACAATTCGATTTCTTCCTTCTTTTACATAAAAAGAAACATTTTATTGCCTAAAATGTAATGATGTAGGATTTTATTTAGCATACGCTTAACAATGTGTGGCAAAGGATACAAATGCAGCTAAAAAACATTCTTCTTACATCAACATGTGAACCGGTAATAATTTTTGGATTAACCGATAACTGAATAGTAAAAGGTACTTAGCTTTTAAGATATTTTTGAAAATCTGAAATGTAAAATGTATATTTTGTTTGTACACTTTTGGCTTAATTACTGCTCTGGCTGTGTTGTTCTTTGCTGAGCCTGTAAACTCCCGGTAACGACTAATCGATTACTAGCTTAGTTGATGATTATTTAGGTAATCGATTCATCAGGGCTAATTCGATTAATCATTTACTTGGTGGTTCTGGAGCTGCAGGTTCCTCTGCTCTGTGACAGACCAACACTTAGATAAAATCAAATCCAGTTAGCTGCATTCAAAAGTTATTCAATTAGTAAACATTGAATCACCTGCATCTCGTACACATTTGAGCACAACTTACTGAACACCTAAATCATTAGCTTAGCATAAACTCTCTGCAGTCTGAGGAAAAGGTGGAAGGTTGTGGCCGTTTAGAAGCTGAAATCTGCTAATTATGTCTTTTTGACCAATGGCAGAGAAGCAAATAAGCATATTCTTTACAACAAAAAAGCTTAAATATACAAAGCAGCGATATGCTAACTTTTTATTGTTTTTACAGTGTTCCAGCATTTTCTGTGTGCTTGCTTCTCACCCAATGCACCTTTTGTACTTTGCTTTTGACATTTGTCTTGGTTGCGTTGTTGAAGACAAGACGCTCCCTCTGAGATGTTTTTACGTTCGGTCCTGTTGTCATCCGTGGATTACTCCTCTTTGAGGTGATCTTGTTTTCCCTTTGGCTCTTCTTACCATTTAAACCGTCTGTGGCGGTCTGGGTTGCCTTCGGTTTCGCCTTGGCTTTGCCGGCCGTCTTCGCAGCCGTCTTCTTCGTTGGTGGTTTTGTCTTCCTGTTCTTGTTTATCTCTTTCTCCTTTAGCTTTTTCTCTTTCTGCCACGATTTGTTCTTATTTTTGCCGACCGGCTTGGTGGGTGTTTTCCTGTCCGGCTTGGCGGCAGCGGCTTTCGTTGTGGTGCTAGCTGCAGTGGTGGTGGATCCGTGCTGACCGCTCATCGCCGGCGGTTTGGTGGCCGGTTTGTATTTTCTTAGTAGTGGTCTGGTCGGTTTCTCGTTTGTCTTCAGCACAGTCTCTGGAACGACACGCATGCTAGCAGTAAGTACTTGATTTTTAACAGCTCTGCAGCCAAATATTTTGTACCTTATAAAAATGGAGCATTTGGCAACCGAAATCGGGTTGGGGAGTTTGAAATGTTTGGCATTTCCCTTTTTAAATGTGTTTGATGTAAAAACAGGAGACCGCTTTTAATAGTTTTATAATGTACCAAATGTGGCCGTGCATCTTTGGTGTAAAAGGGAATGAAACAGAGAGAGTACGGTTTTCTAAAGACAAGTACATTATGATGATACTGCTCAAAAATTGATTTATGTGTTTAATTTTTTGTAAAGGTATATTTTGAATAACTCTTTAATATTTTTTTAAATTAAGATTAATTTTTTTAAAATAAAAAAAAAAAAGCTAAACTAATCTGATTCTGGTAATTTAAGTTATATAATTTTATCCACTAACTTTTTTTTTCCAAATAGAAACTGATTGAATTTGATATTTAATTTATGGAAACTTAAAATAATTTGTTCACATTGTCTTTTTCTCCTGTCAGTCACACAATTTAAACAATCTTTAGACCATTTGAATAGAAACATTGGTTTCTGAATCTAATTGTGACCCTAAAATCGGAATAAAATCGAATCAAGTGTTCACATTAAAGTTTAAATTACTTTTATATCAGGATTGTTTAAATGTTTACTCTGTTTCACACAGGAAGATTATCGATGACGGACTGCTTCCTAGCTTCATTTCCGGTATGAAAAATCATCAGATTTCGTGTAAATGATCACCAAAAGCAAAGCTGACAACGGTTCAAATGGCTTTTGGATCAACTGCTGTCATGTTTTTCAGATTGGATTTGTTTTAAGAAAGAACAAGTCCACTTTGGTCTTGGCTCCTCTCAAACTGGCTGTCAGTTTTAGCCTTCGGGACCAACTAATCTGTATTTATATGAAATGAAAATGCGAAGGCCATCATCTGCTGCAAGACAGGAACAACTTAGAGCTGACCTTTTACACACACATAGTTACTTTTACTTCAGCTTTTCATATATGTGTCTTGTAGTTAGGTGTTACTGATGATCTAATTACAGAAAGATGTAATTTACTGAAATATGTGTGTGAACCAGTTTGGATGAGTCTTCAGACTGGGCATGTCCCAGCTGGTTGTGGAGTCTTTTAAAAAAAAAGTTTGTTCACTTAAAGCTGATTTAAAAGTTTTGGACAAATTTGTCTTTCTTCAGTTCCAGGTATCTTTGGATTGGAAAGCCTCAGATGCAACAATCTGCTTTTAAATCACATGGCGGTATATTTTTGTGTGTTATTTATTCTGCCATCTTAGTGCTCTGGGAGCTCAGTGCCATTTTTGACACGGTAAACCACAGTATTATGTTTATTTTTAAGACTTGGATCATGTTGTTTGTAATTAAGGGATCAACATTGCGATGGTTTTGAATCTCGTCTTGAGGCTGCATCGTCAGAGTTCAATTGGTTGATGCGTAAGTGCTCGTCCCTCAGGGCCAAATTGTTAGCCGTGACCTTTTTGCCCTCTATAACCTCCCTCTGGGTTGAACTTCTTAGAAAGCACAGTTTCACATCTCATTAGAAAGCTGATGACATTCAGTGTTGATGAGCGTCTTACTTACGCTCACTGGGGATGAATGGAAACTTTTTCCCTTTCACCTTGACAGGCAGAGGTTTCTGCTTGCATTTCCCTGGAGGAGCTCTCCTGCAAAAGTTCACAAGTTAAACTCATTAAGTTGTCTTCTAGTAGTATAACTGCTATTTATGACATAAAAAAAACTACATTTGAAATTTTTTTTTCTTTCAGGTTGTTAAATTAAGCCATAAAACGCACACAACTCAGCTTAAAAATGCTCGTTTGTTCTTCGACTGGCAGGAAGTTCAGGATTAGTACCCTCACTCTATTCTGAGACCCGACAGATGTTCCCTGGAGCAAAAGCAGGCAACCTCTGTAATTTCTCCCTCCATCTATAGATGTGTACTATGTGTTATTTACGTAGTGTGTGTGCTTAAATTGCTCACTGTCGGCAGTGTACTCGGGGTTTTGAGATCAGGGCAAATTCCTCCACCCGTTCCTCTGTGTAAATCTGTGAAACAATAATTTGAACCTGAATAATCTCAAACACAGCAAGCAGTTAAAAAAAGTTAGTGAAAAATAAGGTTAAATGCTTGTATCCAAACCTTATTTATATCTTCTTTTTTTTTTTTTATCAGAGAAGCCTGTGATTGTGCTGATCTCAGAGACATCTGTGTTTCTTGACTCTGGCTGATCTGGAAAATAAGTTTTATTGACCTTAGTTCTACTTTCAATATGATGATCCCACAAGACCTTTTAAAGAACCTGGGGTCACTTAGCATCAGCGTTTCTTTGTGTAGCTGTTTGTAAGGCTTTCTCACAGGCAAACCCCCAGACGGTACGTTTTTGGGGAAAAAACCACCTTTAACGCAGCCATCGTGATCACTGGGGTTCCGCAGGGCTGTGTTTTAAGCTCCTCAATAGCTGTTTTCTCCATTCAACACGCAGTTGTGCAATCTGACTCTAATCTGACTCTAATCTGACTCTAATGGAAACACAGCTAGTGTTGGCTTTGACTGCTGCGCCAATTATGAGCTGAATTACATTATAAAACATAACAGCAGTGCGCCTCATCGGTAATAAGATGATGACGCAAACAGAGAGGAAGTCAACCGACTCAAAGCCTGGTGTGGCAACGACAACCCAACAAGAGATCACTGTTGACTTCAGGAGAATGTGAATGCCACAACAGCAACCCCATTTTCTCCGAAGTCTGAAAACGCCAAAATGTCCATCTTCACCACTTCCATACAGGAAGTCCACTCTAAGCACGCTGACCTGCGACGTCTCAGTCTGATTTGGTAGCTGCTCTACCGCCGAACACAAGGCGCTTCAAAGAATCGCTCCCATCTGTTCAACAACGACATTATTTATGTTGCCAGAGCAGATCTACCAAGTTTATAAAATATCTCACTCACCCCACATTGTTAGACTGTCTGCCCTTTGGAAATGGTTACTGCAGCCTGCACTGCAGAACTGGATTTAACAGGAGCTTCTTATTGTTGGTAGTGGCCATGTGTGTTGGCACACACACCGTCTTTTGTCCTGTGTTGAGCTTTAAGAAATACAATTTCGTTCAACCCTGTCACATAGTATGAATGACAATAAAGTCTGCCAGTTTAATATCGTGCTAAAGTAAAAAGATCCAAAACTGATCAGGACTGAAAGATAATTACAAGTCAGATAAACTTAATAAAGGTGGGATTTGGTCGGGTTTTCTACTTCAAGAAAAACGGATCTGTTCAAGTCTGATCAAACACAAAACTGTTTAAAAAAAAATATATTTTTTTTTTTCATGCACCATTCCTGCAACAACCACCACTGTCTTTACAGAACATCCACCCAAAAATAAATAACAGCTTTTTATTTTTGCACCAATCTCTCCAGTGATTTCTGAACTGTCTTGCATTCAACTCACACCATAATAGTTTCAAGCATTATTCATTAAAATATGCCTCACTCTTTCCATCCTCATGTATATGTGGATTTATCCAGTGGCTGACACAATGTGTAAATAACAAATTTTCTTCTTGAGTTTTTTTTTTATTATCCATGTAGGAAGTATAAGTTTGCACACTTTTTTTTTATTTTGTGATGATGCGTTTAGCTCTATGAGGAGGAAGGTGTTGCACTTCATTTACAGTGTCGTTTTCCTTCTCTGCACAGCATATTTGAAATGACGAGGCGTGCCGCTGCTTTGCAGAGAGTCACTCTGGGACTGATTCGGGGAATATGTGGTTAAACCTTTCCCAGAGTTAGTTTGGGAGAAATGGAGGAGAAATCCTAAAAGCTCCTGTGCAGAACTCCGACTGAACAGATGTTGGAAACGTGGCCGCGCTCAAACCTGTGTAAAGAGTTTACACCGGAAACTGCAGGAGCGAGCCAAATACATATATATTTATATTGAATATTTAAAATATTTAGTCGCGATGACTGATTATGATTTTTCCCGACACTTTATTTTCTTCGTACCCTCAGAAATAATAGGGTTTTTTTTTGCTTTAATAAACTTCATGGAGTATTTTAAAGCGTTGCATATAGAGCTCCACATTCCTGATGCATCACAACTGCAAGTTACCAGTTTTTTTTCCCCAAGTCCAATACTGTCCAGATGTTTTTTTCTTTTCTTTTCTTTTTTCTTTTTTACATTTTTTTTTATTGATTTCAAGTTGGGACATTTACATGAAAAGACTCAGTCATCAGAGCGAAAGAGGCCTCCAGAGGAAAGACGACCCCGTCTTGCCTGTCCTCTTCATAAGCCGATGTGAGGCCTTCTGCATTTCTAGACTTGAATTTTGCACATAAAGTAAGAATACTCGTGTTGAATACTTAATTAAACGTGCAAACTAACGTTTGAGCATTTTGTTTGCAGCAATACAGTGTGGAATCCTGCATGTTTGTTTGTTTTCATTTACACACGTTTAAGTCAATCATGGAGGCTGGTGACACAGTAATGCTACTGGAGAGATGAACGGATCACATAAATAAAATATTATCTCACTTAACTGGACATTTTATGTCTGTACAAAGTCCCTACAAGGTTTAATCACATTCTTGGATTTACATGAAGACTGAGGAGCAAAGTTGCATTTTTGAGCTTTTACTCTATGTTCAACATTTTGACCTAGAGAATTAATCTGAATGTAAATAACGGAAGGCAATATCTCAGTGTTACAGATGACACCCCAAGTCAAAACCAGGAACCAGAAGTGGAGAATAAAAAATAACAAAAACCATAAATTTCTGAGAAAATAAGTAATATGTTAGCATAAGTCATAAAGAAACCACCCTCTGCTTTATGTAGCAGTTTTGGAGGTATAAAATGACAAACTTTGTGTTGACAGAGTGAACCTGAGCCGTTTCAGTGTGTTGGGGAAACCGGCAGCTGGTTAACAAACTGGTTTTATTTGGCTATTTGCACACTTTACAGTTCTTGCTTTCAGCCAAAATGCCAAACGCTTGAAAGGAATACATGGCTAATTATCGGCGCCACAACATCTGAAGAAGACAGACGACGAGACGGAGAACATCCTCAACTCTGACTGTGAATGCCACAAGAGAAGAAAAGAAGATTCTCTACTTGGGACAAAGTTTCACCAGCACACAAGGTGCCGATGGATTCTTTAGCAGCGGAATGAGAGTGGAAGGACAAGAGACGGAGCGAGAAAATTGTCCTCACAATTATTGTCAGAAACATCTCTATAGATTCCTGAGTTTGCAAACGAAACCCATGGAAGAAATTTATTATTTCTGCAACTGAGCTACGAAATAACTAGAAGTGATGAGGTAACGGTTTTCTCTTTATGTGTTTTGTCTTTATGTCTGCACTGCATAATGCAGCGGTCAATAAAGCATCCAAACTCATATCGACTCAACAACGGGGCCAGCAAACTGTCCAGATCCAAATCCAATCGGATATTTACAGCAGATATTAAAAGGAACAAAAAAAGTCCTTGACAAGACTCCGTCCTGCGAAGCGCATCTGTCAGCTTGGTGTGTTGGAACCTGACTGATTGTTTCTCCAGATTGAAATCGAAGCCTCAAAGAACTCTGGGTCACAAAAGCCAAAACTGGAGCAGCAAAGGAGCCATGTGATCCGTTTCCAAGGATGATGGACAACTTCTCTGAACTTTGAGTTGTATAACCTCTACTTGATTTGTTCTTTATGAATGGTTCTTACAAAGCTAGAAAGTCAGACTCCAGCTAATGAGCTTGGTGTCATATCTGAAGTATTTCATTACACTGTCTCTCTTTTGCTACGAAGTCACGAATCTGGCAAAACATCCTCCAGCAGCACTGAGTATCGTTGATACGGTAAAATAAACATTGTTTGAGTAACTTATGTAGCGTGTCTTGATAAGTATCAATACCACTTTAAATATTTAATATTGAATTCAACTTTTAACAGATAAATTGGAAATTTGCACATCCAAAAAATTAAATTTGTTTCAAAAGTAAAAAAAAAAAAATTTTAATTCAAAACAATTTTTTTTTTTTAATTTTTTTTTTTTTTTTTTTTGACAAAATGCACTTAGTAAGAAAGTGGCGTCTAGCCCACTACCAATAAGTTTACACTTACTTTTTTTTTTTTTTTTTTTTGGTTAGCAAACTTTCGATTTTTCAAATTCAAAACTTTCTGAATTTTTTTCTCGAAAATTTCCAAGATTAAACTAGGCAAAAATTTTCTCGTCTGTTTTTTTCTATCTACAATGTCCTTAATACGCCGCCGTTGTATTCTGTAATGTGATGTGTAATGAATAATAATCTAAAAAGGTCTGTGCATGATGCCGTACCTGGACGGGTCCATGAATTTAAACACTGTTCCGGTCGGGGACATGGCACTGGGGTACGAAGTGGCCAGAAAATACAGCTCCCCTGACAGGAAATCACAAACAGATGGTCGAATGGAGGAAGAAGAGTTGGACCTCGTAACGAGGAACCGAGCAAAGCCAACCTGCTTCATCTTCAGCGAAGGAGATGATGAATTTGTGGTGATGATTGATGAGTCCAGGGAAGGAGCAAGTTGTTGTACTACCCATGCATATGCTCTTCTCTATCCAGGTCCTTGCTGCTTTGTTTTCCTCCAATGCCATGAGCCGACTAAACGAATGAAAGGAAAAATAAAAGTCACAGATTTTACTGAGAAGTGTATTGTGAGTCTATATTCCTTCTCTTAAGGAGCAGGAAGCCTTTATTTTTAGTCTGGATTTGGCTCAGATTAACACAATCTTACCCAGTCATGAAGTCTCCAAAAATGTACAGGCCGTTCAGATTTGGTGATTCACATCCTCTGTACACATACCCCCCTGTCACAGACTTCCCGACATGATGGCTATATGCAAATATGGGCAGGATGTCATCTGTTGTGGCAGAGAAACGCACGTCGGACTTTACTAAAAATCTAGCGGATGGAAAAACTCTTCCGCCAGAAACGGCAGGTGGTGAAAGTGTCGGAAAATGTCTCCTAGTTTCCACTTTTAACGGGAACAGGAAGGAGTTACTTACTCAGAGAGGCGTTCTGGCACAGCTTGATGTCGTAGCACTCGAAGCCCTCCTTCGCCCTCCACCCATAGTTCCCCCCTTTGACGATGATGTCGACTTCCTCGTAGCGGTTTTGACCGACGTCTCCGCAGAAAATCCGGCCCCGGCCGTAGCCGCTCACCGGGTCACCGCGGTCCACCGAGCATCGCCACATGTTCCGTACGCCGTACGCGAACACCTCTGGCCGAGCGTCCGGGTCTCTGGAGAACGGATTGTCAGGTGGGATCCGGTACGGTTTCCCCACCGGGTCGCTTCCATCCACATCGATGCGCAGCACTTTGCCCAACAGAGCACTCCTGAGTAACCAGATTAAAAAAAGGAGTAACGCACAATATTGAATTTTTAGTCGATATCCGATATGCCAATGTACTAAAACTCATTTGGTCGATATCCGATATCAATACCAATATTTTTTCCCTACACCTACTTACTAAAACTACATGACTTTCTCTATTGTGGAGTTAAAATACTGCATTACCTTTGTCAATTTAGCCTGCTGCCAATGCTGCCAAATGCAAAGGCTAAAAAAGGAGGCAGAAAATGATGTAACACTTTCAACTTTCATTATGTTTAATGTCAAATTTATTCATATTTACAGTTCAGGCAGGTACAGCGCTTATGATTCTGGAAAACTTACCATAAATCAATGACAGACGAACGGAGGAATGTATAAGAACATTCCAGATAAGAAGCTGAAGATATATAGAGTGTGTATGTCTGTGCGGGCCAACAATGCTTCAAACATCAGAAAATCTATTGATTGGTTTCAGAGAAACTCCGGCTGCCAGAGCAGCTTAGTCTGACACCGAACTCACATCCAATTCAGGGTTTCCCCCAGAAAACTTGCTAAGCCAGGTGGTCAGGGCGTCGAGGCGGTCCAACGGTGGTCCACCGTGTTTTTGTATTAAAAGATGTTAAGTTGACAGGAAATATAAAAGTATTACTGTGTAATTATATGTTACGGGAAAAGATCTCCAGTGAAATGCTATTTAAACCCACAACTAGTCTAAAAACAACAAATTTGCACTTCTGTTTAATCCAAATTAAGTCAGCGGCTCCATCAGGCCCCCAAGGGCTTCAAGGGCCCCATAAACGCTAATATTTTAAAACAGACCACAGATACATAAATGTTTATTGAGATTATCAATGCTGTTAAATTTTATTCAATTTTTTAGGCATACATAAATTAAATGTTTTTAAATTGTTTAACATTTAAATACAAGATTTTAAGGAGCTGGCAAGTTTACTTTGTAAAACTTCAAAGAACAATATTCATAGTTAGATTGTTTTGTTACCATAGCAACAATCTGATGCTGTAAGTTTAATCTTTGAATTTACAAATCCAATTTAGTAAA
>NW_006800180.1:431336-440880 GCF_000485575.1 Poecilia formosa
TGTAAAGTTCATGTCTGCAGACATGAACTTTACAGGGAAGACAGACACAGAGCCACACCCTGGGCAGCGTGTTGAGATGTAAATGCCGCATATAATTGTTCGTTCACAAAGATAAATCATTCTCACCATTCCACAACGCACTTCTCAATTTGCTACAAGTTATTGCTGCGGTTCACAAAGAGCTGCGCAACCAGAGCTAACGCGGCGGGTTTTAAACTCTTACCTAGAGTTCTCCAAAGGATCATAATTCCTCACAGTAGGTTTATGTAAATAGCCATACAGGTCAGCCAGTGTCCAGTTTGAGTGAAAGGAGGCGCGCACGATCCCGCTGAGCTAAAGCAGCGGCAGCGCGAGAGGCAAAGCGCAGAGGCGCCAGCGGTGTGATTGGTCCGCGCGCTGTGGGGTTTAAATGCATAAACTATAAACCTATCATTTAGGAATAAATCTTCTCTGCTAGTGAAATGCTCAGAGCAAAAGAGACGCTTGCAGCCTGGCTTAAAAAAAAAACAAAAACAATTTTTTTTTATAAACAAGCAATGCTTAGCCTGGCGGCGGGGCTAGTAAAGCATGGCGGGCCGCCAGGCTTATGATACACTGGGGGAAACACTGATTCAATTGAAAAATGGAAATAACCGAAGATCATAGTTCACAGAAAGGACCCAAAGATTGCCAACATCTGGAGTGAGTTTTATTTCCACAGCCCCATTAGACATATTTAAAATGATCAATGCTTATCTGACCCAATGTACATCTAATATTCATCGTTTGTCTTGGATTTATTGTTACCAATCGTGGCTAACGTTTGGTCTGTCGCAGCTCTTCCATCTGGGGAAGCCGATTGGTTGCCTCCCCCTAATGAGGTCGTCCTTCCACCTCATTTTGGGGTAGTTAGCCACGACCTCTCTGGCGTCTTCCTCAGTCTTTCTGACTCTGTTTGTTCTCTAAAGTTCTCCAACAACATCAGTGAGGATTTGCCCTGATTTACACCCTAGATGGGCTCGATTTTGATGTGTGAAACCTGATATCTGAAAAAGAAATGGACGCTGTTGGGATTTGACACGCTCAGTGAAGTTGACTCAAGGTTTTCATCACTTTTCGTCACAACAAAAGACATTTCATTGCTCTTTCAGACCATACATCTCTGTAAAGCTTTCTATAAAAACTAAGCTCCTTATTCGTCAGACTGTTAGTTCCCAAAATTGCTGGATATAAATTCCAGATTCATATCTGGAATTATAAAAAAATTACAGATCTCGTAGGATTAATAATAGCCAGCTGTGCAAATCTAAGACAGGTGGCAGATTTTAGGCATTATCACAAGCATCCTTTTCATTCTTCTCAAAAGCCCTTCAAAATTAAAATCAGACAGTCTCTGTTTTCTGTTTCGAGGGACTAAAGATATGTTTTAAGGAGGGATGACTTTTTCCACATGATTGGATATGAAATGGAGCTGTGACCTTGTGATGACATTTGCTGTGAACTTGTACTAATTGAACAACAGTGAAGCGTGAAGCGATCCGGAGGCTCTCACCTGTTCTGTGCGTTGCCGTACTTCCCAAATGGATCCCCGGCTTTCCCACCGTCTCCTGTGAAGATGTAGAGGTAGCCGTCTTGACCAAACAGCAGCTGACCCCCGTTGTGATTTGCAGCTGGCTCCTCGATTTCTAAAATAACTCTGCACATGAGAAAAGGATGAAGTTCGTCATAATTGCACACACTACGCAGCCAAAGAAGTTCAAGTTTATGCCTGTAGATCGTGATTGTTAGTGAGCAGAAAACCACTGTTAGATTACAAATTGTGTTCTTCTTAAACGAGCATTAATATCTATTTTCCAGGCGCCATTTTATAGTACACTCATGTAACTGTTGCCTTCAGTTGTTCTAAAAATGTTGTGTATATTAAATGTAACTTAAAAGAAATTTGACTTTGTAATTTAAGGCTTTGAAATTGGGCCACTGTCTCTTTAAAAACTCCTGCTCTTTCTGAAACTCTGCCTTCAGGAAGTCATCACAACATGGCTCCTTTATTAACCTTTTTAACAACATTTTTTTAAACTTTCTTTCTGTTTTTTTTTTTTTGTTTTTTTACCAGCGTTGCTCTGAGAAGTAGCTCACATAATGAGCTCAGCAGATGCTCAGTTCCACCAGGTGTTTGCTCAGACGACAGCTCTGATTGTGGCGTCCTCTAAATCCTGTCGGATTATAAAATACTTTTCAATATATGAGTGTCATTTTTCGTCATCTTTGCAATTTTGCGGCACGTTATTATGCACTTTTGTTGGTCTGTTATGTGGCAAAATGCAAAATAAAAAAAAGTTCAAGGGAGAATAAATTTTTTTACAAACTGCTGTAAACGTCTGTCAGGAGTGGATGTTGCAATTCATGCTAACACATCAAAACACCTTTAAAACCATAGCTGAAAAGAGAGAGAAAGTAGTTATTGAAGCGTTTCTGATTATAATCAGTCTTCCTTTCATATTGAAAAGACTTTAAAAGTTTTCAGAAAATGCTCTGCAGAAGTGATGTGACATGGATCGGTGAGGGGACACTCCTACTAAAACGCAGCATAAACACTTTAAATCCAAGTAGCTATGTGTGGTTTGAGCTGTCAGCTGGAAAACACAGAATGCTCTGCAGCAAATTAACCCTGCACACCAGCCAAGGTAGTAACCTTGGCTGGTGTGCAATATTTCTTCATGAAATATGACCCGCAGGCAAGCTTTCATCCAAGATTTACTCCTGCTTCTTTCATGTCCGGGGCGTAACTTAACTCTAATGCCCTATTTGCGGACAGATGCCTGAGGCGTTAGAAAGTTGCATCACCCAAATAACTGCAAAAAATAAATAAATAAATAAAATGATTCTGATGTTTAAATATTAGTTAATGACATCTAAGATTTTTTTGGCCTTCGTTAGAGTTTTGGGGGATCCTGCCCCTGCCTCAATGGGATGTCAACATCCATCCAATTTCTTTACACTCTTGTCCCTTAGTGGGGTCAGGAGGATTGCTGGTGCCTCTCTCTGGAGAAAACCCGCACATGCACAGGGAGAACATGCAAGCTCCATGCAGAAAGACCGGGGCTGGGAATTGAACCCAGAACCTTCTTGCTGCAAGGCAACAGCTCTACCAACTGCGCCACTGTGCAGCCCATGGGTTTTCAACAATCAATCATAAAACACGTCTGTGCAAGCTTCTGGAGCTTTTACAACATATGGTTATATTGTATGCAATTATACACAATAACACATTTTGCTGGAGGTTAAGTTGGCCCAATAATTATTGTGATAAACGATAACATTGTTACTTTGAAACCATTTCAAAGTATTATATTGATAACAGCATGATAACGCAAGCTGTCTCTATGAAATACCAATAAACTTTAATTTTGTAAAGAGGCAAAAGAAAACACACCAACCAAAGAACTATAAATAAAATGTGAATAAAAACCACTTAAACTAAGACTGTCACAATACCTAATTAATCAGTCAATCAATCAAATGATAAATTAAAAGGAGCTTGATAATTTCCATTTTGATGATCAATATTTTTTGAAGGGCATTTGGTTTAGGTTCAGAGACGCAAAAAGTGGGTATTCAGCGTATGCAACACATAGGGGCGCAGCACCAGAGGGGGCGCCAAAACCCCGTCTGGAGGGGGCGACGCACCGATTATGTTTTCCCATACACTTCAGCGCGTCTTACGCTCTTTCACCTTTCGCACATAACGAGGTAAATGTAGCGATTTTTACACTTCACTTATCGCCTGGGGGGGGTGTGAGCGTCGCTCCTTCACCCTGACGTTCCTTCCCCGAAGGGGCGGGGGGGGGGATTTATGTTTTCGCATCCACCTGAATAATGTGTAGTTGCGCCACTGTTTTGGTTGTAAGTGGGTTTTTTTCTTATTAATTCTTAACATATCTTCCAGTTCCATGTATTATAACGTCTCTGTAAACAAAGTTGCCTTTCAAAATATTACTAATCATCAGAATGGAAACCATCGCTCTCCTTTTAACTGATCATGTGATTAATTGATGAATTGTTTAACTATATATCGGAATCGCATCAGAAGCCAAACTTTATCGCCTTACCTCTCCGAGTAAGGATCGGCGACGTTCATGTCGCCGTCGGACACTTTCATCTCGCTGATTCGGATTTTGTCCACTTTGCCGTCGAACTGGATGGAGTAGTAGATGAAGAAGCGGCCGTTGAGCCGGTACTTGGGGTGGAAGGCCATGCCCAGGAAGCCCCTTTCATCCCCCAGCCAGGGAGTGGTCAGCACCTCCCCGCTCATGTCCAGGAAGGGCCGCTCCAGCCGGCTGCCGTCGCGTAGATACACCCAAACAAAGCCCAGCTGTTCGGCGATGAACATCCTGTGCGTGTCGTCGCCGCTGTGCAGCATCAGCACGGGATTCCTCAGGCTGTTGGCCACCTCGGTCAGGCACACCTGGAGACACCCTTTGGGGTCCTCAACCACTTGCCCCAGGTTGCTGTTGAGGTCGGTGCTCTTCAGGACCCTTGGGTAGCAGTAGTCTTGGTCGGAGAGGTCGACGAGACTGCAGAAGGTGGCCATGTCCCGTCCGGACGTGTCCAGCAGCAGCTGGTTGTCGGTCAGATATCGGAGCACGTGGCGGCACTTTCTATGGAACTCGGAGCAGTAGCCGAAGCAGAGTCCCGGCAGGTCTCTGACCGGAGTGTAGGGGTCTTCCGCGTCGTACAGGTGGGCAGCGTAAGGAGAACACTCCTGGGTGATTAACCGGAAGATGTTTTAGGAAATTACAAGATGACGACAACGACAACAATAAAATATTTCAAATGAATCACAAAACACGATGCACTGAAAATGATAAAAGAATCCCTTTGAGCTTTAATTCGGGGTTGAGGTCAAATAAGTAAAACATAAATGTCTCCAATGAGTTAGTTAAAGTTCTAACTAAACTAATTATCGGTGTGGATAATGTGTTAATTTAGAGTTTTTAAAGGGGCTGTATCATGTATTTTCCAGGCACATAGTGCAGTTTTATAATATAATCAAGTAACTGTTAGCTTTAGTCCTAAAAATGCTTTATATATAAATGACTTAAAAGAAATTTGACTTTGCCTTGAAATTGAATCTGTCTCTTTAAGAAACTCCTGCTCCTAGCTCAGGTGTGACGTCATTTCTAATTCAGAAAAATCGAGCGCTGCTCATTGACACCAAAACCAGTTTCATTGTGTGTTGTTGTCATTACTCTCTTGTATTTTAGACTTTGTGAAGCCATTTGTGATGCAATTATCACTGAAAAGTGCTTTATAGATAAATTTAGTGACTTTCTTGACACCCTGCTGAGACCAGGTTGATATGACGCTGAGGCTACTGCTAGTGTGTAACACACCTCCTGTCATTAGCGTCATTTGTAACTAGCTTACATCGTATCACTGTTATTATAGCTATTGATTTTAACCATACAACAGGAGAAGCAAACTAAAAACAAAATAAATAAAATATTTGGATTTTGAAATGTAGAGTGGTTTTTAAGTGTGCCACATTATGTTAACTATTTTAAAATAACATCAGCTCATAAACACTAAATTTACATTAAAAAGTAAATAAAAACTAGCTAAAAAAATCTAAAAAAATATAGAAATCCCTTTTCCATAGCATTTAAGTTTTGTTATTCAATGTTATCCAAAATGTATGTTTGTTTTTTTTTTATTATGCTAGTTTTTATACTCTTATAGGCCCCCTGGTGGTGTGGAGGGCCTAAGCAGCCACTTACCTCCCGTTGCCTTGGGCCAGTTCTTCACCAGCACCAGAGCACCCTCAGCATGATGCTCCCCCACCATGTCTGACATGCTGACTGATTCAAACATACTCCTGATCATTGTGATACAGTAGCTTAATCTCCGTTAATCTGACTACAAAGCTTTCCTGCTGCGGCTTTTGGCTCATCCACACAGCCAGGCTGTGGGTTTCAGTTGCGCCTGAAGGTGACAATTACAGAGCGGGCACTTCTTTGGTGGTCAGGACTTTCTCGGTTAAACTCGCTTCACTGTGGACGGCGGTCCAGTTAATGCTGGATTTGTTCTTAAAACATCACAACAAATTTCCCGTAATCTGACTGTGAAGGGTGGGACTTTGAGCCAGTTGGAGGTTTTTTCCAAACAGACGATAATCCCAAACACATGCTGCTTTTTTTTTTTTTTTTCCTTCAGAAAGGATAAAGGAGGCAACATAAAAAATCTGGAACACCCTCCTCAACATAAACGCTGCTCAAAATTTATGGACTACAATTTAAAGCCTATTCTGTGGTAGGAAGCCAGCCAGTTTAAAGGAGCTCTATCAGTTCTGTCAAGAAGAATGGTTGAAAATACAGCCAGGAACTTAAAATCTACAAAAACCAGTGGTTTACGTGCAACTAGCTAATCCACACTGCAAATCCTCAGAGGTTAATATCTCAAGTAAATTTTCAGCAAGATATATGAGCTTGTTTTAAGTCAATAACTGCTTAATGTTGATGATAAAGTTCTTTCATTGGAAAATTATTTCACTTATGACATGGGAAAAACGTCGTGTTGATAAGCGAAATAATCTACAAATGGAACTAGAACTTTTTCATCAATTTTAAGGAATTATTGACTTAAAACAAGCTCATATCTATTGCTGAAAAGTTACTTGTAAGTTAGTTTTTCTTATTTAAAATGTACTAAGATATTTGCACTAGAAACTAAACCAAAAATACTTGGTAAGATTTTGTGTTTTTGCAGTGCAAACATCAAAGGATCAGTATATGCTTGTATGCTTCATTTTAATTCTGTTTTGAACTTGAAATTTCAAACTTGTTTTTAACAATCGCTGTTTTTTTGTACGTTATACAAAAAAAAAAACATCTTCAATGCATCTTTAAAAGCCAAACATGACTTCAATACAGTGATGATGAATGCGCAACCTTGTGTCAAAATTTCACGCTTATGTTGCATTTTCACATATTTTTGTGGTTCATCCTCTTGACTCACCAGCTTATGCATTATGCATTATGCATTATGCACGGCGTCAACAATTAATTTTTCACCTCACCTTCGAGGTCATGATGTGAAATTCCGCCAGAATATTAAATCCGAATCCATCACAGCGTCGTTTGAAAGTGAAATCGCTCCAGCTGTGGAGGTGGTGTACAGCAGGCTCACCTGGCACATGATTTCCTTCAGCATGTCCTCACACAAGTCGTAGCCCGCCGTCTCCAGCTGCTCGATTACGTCCCAGTATCTCTCCGCGATCACGTTGTCCGTCCTCTGGTCGCAGCAGCCGAACTGCTCGTACTGGGAGCAGAACTCCAGGTGCCACTGCGGCTTGAAAGGGGGCTCGAAGTCCAGGCACTGAGGGTGAGCTGATGCTGGCTGGATGGCGGCAGACAACATCACTGAGATGATAATGATGATGAAGATGATGATGTTGATGAAGATGATATCTGGTGCGCCGCGTGCCTGCTTTGGCGAAGCACGCGCCGCCGCTACCGCCGTGCGTAAAAGCGCGCAAACGGCACCGCTCGGTCGGAGAGCATCCCTCTGCTTGCTCGTCATCGTTACCATCTGACTCCCTGAGGCTCCTTTACCACTGGCTGCCAGTTTATATATGCGGCCGGCCTCGTGAGGTCGTGCACGTGCGAGCACGCGCGCGCTCAAAAGAATGCACACAACTTTTTGTGGCGGTTTTTTGTTGTTTTTTTTTATTTTAACTCCAATTACGTTTCCAACCAGGCTTATTAGTAGTTCAATTAGCAGAAAACAAAAGCAACCAAATAAAATTTATATTTTAATGTTATTCCAGACTTATTTGTGTGGTTTCTGCACCGCAGCAAAAGTTGGCAGAGCTTTTACGCATAC
Organism: Poecilia formosa; assembly: GCF_000485575.1. Taxonomy (NCBI): domain Eukaryota; kingdom Metazoa; phylum Chordata; class Actinopteri; order Cyprinodontiformes; family Poeciliidae; genus Poecilia; species Poecilia formosa. Next base: position 439,197 of record NW_006800180.1, read on the forward strand.
TTGTCCAAAAGGGGGGCCTAGAACACACACACACATACAGGGCACGGTGTCGAGGCATGCACACAAAAAAGGGTCAAAGCAACACAAACTGTAATTATGTTGCACATCTATGTAAAGCGCCGCCGGGCAGAGCTGGATGCCCCCACAATGTATAAACTGTTCCAGCATGTCAGGAAATATTTGAAAATAAAGTCTAGTCAGGTGTGGATTACACAGGTTTGAGCTGCTTCCAAGAAAAATTACTGCTGAGAGAAAATGTAGGAGCAGTGACAGACCAGACCATGCAAGAAAAAAAAGAAGAAAAGGCCCACCTTGGTGATTGATAGATATAAACAGATTAGTGGTTATGAAACTTCGTCTGGCCTGAACTGTCTTTCATATATAAGCTGTGTTCCCCTTTGGTGTTCTTATGGACATGAAAATACACTGTAAAAACACAAAATTCACCATCACACAGTTTTTAAACTCAATCCCACAGAAAGTTTCTAGTCAGAACTTAAAAAAGGTTTGTGATTACAGAGAGACCAACAAACCTCGTCTCTGTTAAACTGTGAAAACACAAAATCTTACCAGGTGTTTCAGGTCCAGTTTCTAGTGCAAATGTCTCGAAATCAGACAAAAAGTACTTACAAGAAACTTTACAGAAAGAAATAGAGGCTTGTTTTAAGTTGATAATCTAGTTTTAGTTCCACTGGCAGATTATTTGACTTATAATATGGGAAATATGTTTTGTTGTCAGTGAAATAATCTGTCAATTGAACAAGCATTTTATCATCAATTTTGAGGAATTATTGACTTAAAAGATCATAAATCATGCTGAAAAGTTACCTGTGAGCTAGTTTTACTTATTTCAAGTGTACTAAGATGTTAGTATTAAAAATTAAATCTAAAATAATTGGTAAGACTTTGTGATGCCTGCAGCTTTTTTGTTTTTTTAATGCCTGCAACTTGTGGTGCCCTGCTGTGGTGGGGCCACTCTGGGCAGAAAGCCATATCTCTCATATTTAAAAGCACCACCATGGATTGCAAGTTTACAGTTCCAATTTTGTTTGTTGGCATCTCAAAATATAGTTTCCAGGTTCTCTTGAGACCTACTTTTTAATATCTTTCCACATTACTTTATGCATTTCAGTTGGCTGAAATGTCCAGCTGTGAGTAAACAAACGGAAAATCCAAAACAAAAATGTATGGATTTATTCATGCCTGATCAGAAAAATAAGTGAACTTTGATAGGGACCGGCTGGTTGGAGGAAGCTTACCTGACGATCTGCTCCAGGATGTTGAAAGGACCTAAAATTGGCTGCCTGCTGTTTGAGCTTTTAAAGAATTTGGGGAGAAGAATGGAAGACAACACCCCAAATCCAGATATGCCAAACTTGTAAAGGTATGAAGTCTACTTGCAAATAAACCAAAGACATTTCAACAAAGCACTTAGTAAAAGCTTATGTGCATTGCAAAATGTAAAAAAATAAAAAATAAATCATCTTGAAGAACACAGAAAATAAGTGTTGAACACATGAAGAGAAGGATATGAAAAAAGGCATAAAAACCCAAGAAACTGAAGAAGTTTAATATTTGATGACCTATAAAATCACCGTCTAAATAAAAAAATAAATAAAAACATTCTTTTCTCAGAAGCAGAGGTTTGTTTACTATGTTTAATAGGGAACAAAAGTTAAGTACA